>NW_005872218.1:34243-98387 GCF_000147115.1 Myotis lucifugus
AGAGCTGTGCATGTCCCGCGATGGCTCACGTTCTCAGTGCTTATGGCCCTCAGTCAGCGGTAGGTCTCATCAGACTCCATTCGAATTTCCTTTCTCTCCGTGTCACCTACAGGTGATCTCCTTGAGAGCAGGGACCCTGGGTGTGGTCCACAGTGAATACCCATTTGTCCTGAGACAGTGTAGCTTGTGCCATGGTGGGTGCCGTACAAGGCTGTAGTCCATCCTCACCAGGGGGGTTCAGAGCACTGAAGAGGACTGATGTAAAAGGAGAAGCCAGGCTGTGTCCACAACCTTGTTCAGCCTTCGGGCCTCAGAAAGAATGGCTGCTGGGCTCTGGTGAGACAGAAGAGCCTCAGGAAAAAGCCCAGCTGAACCAGAACTCAGGGTCTGAGGGCAGAGAGGGGCACTGACCCCAGAGATTTGGAAGCGGTGGCTGTGGAGATGAGTGTGGAACCCGGGCCCAGGGACATTTCCTGTCCCCTCTTAAGTGCTGTGGGCCAACAGAGGAGATGCTCAGAATGCTGCTCAGTGCATGTGGAGCAGGGTGGACCTTCTGTCCAGGTCCAGGTGGCAGTCAGGGTTCAGGAACCGCTTGCTGCTGGTTAAACCCTGCAGCATTCTGCAACGTGGACGCCAGGGGGCGACTAAGGCCATGCTTTGTGCATGTGCTGGTGGGAGGTCAAGTCAAACAAAATGTGGGTTCCCAGGGACAGCCCTGACATAAAGGGTCCCAGCCCCAATGCTCATCAGTCAATTTCCCCCAAACTCCCATTGTCCTGGGCCTCAAAAAGGTCACGTCACATCCTTAGAGCAGATGGCTCCTGAGAGACTAATTATTCCCAACCTATAACTCATAGTAACACCACGCAGGCCCAGAAGAAACAGACTTGCTCAAGATTCTGAAGGATTGTAGAGTTAAATTTTATAGAATCTAAATTAAATTTATGTTTGAGTATTTCATTACATTTCTCTTTAATTAGACTGTATGATACTGAATAGTATGAGAAAAATACATAGTTATGAACATAGATATAATGAACACAAATATTTTAAAACTTCATATAAAGGAGAGGAGAGAGCCCTCTCTGCTATGGCAGCTGACACACACTGTGGCCCAGCACATGTTCCGAAGGAGCTGAGGTGAGTTGCTCACAAGCTGCAGGTTGGTCCACATCTGGAAGTTCAGTGACAGCTGTGCCTGGAGCCTGCTCTGGCTCAGGAGAGGGCACCAGAGTTGGCGGTTCCTCTTTAGGTGTTTCTTCATCTTCCTCTGGAGCGGCTTCTGTAGATCCAGGAAGAGACCATGTTACCACCATAACTGCCTTTGTGTGCCTTCCAAGGAGGCAACCTCCAATCTCCATCACTGAAGTCCCAGTTCAATCCCCCACGCCAGGAAGTCCTCCAGACTGCAGGCCCTGGGCACTGACCTGAGCAGCTCTGTGCTCCTGCCTAAGCCGGGCCTCTGGGAGCTCTTCTCTGTGTGGCCCAGCCACGTGCCCTCCCCTCACACACCACCCACTCATCCTCCTCCTGTGTCTCCGCCTCAGTGGGCTCAGGTGCTCCAGCTGTGAGTGGAGATACTGGGCCTGGGTTGGCAGGTCTGAGACTGGAAAGGTGAGCTCTATGGAGGGGAATAACATCATCAGGCTGGGAAAGTCTGGCGGCTGAATAAATGTTCAGGGTACTGGTCCAGCCAGATGTCCAGGATGCAGGAGATGGCCAAGGGGAAGAGAGAAGTTGGAAGCAGAGTCTGAGTCCTGGCCTTTCCTTCCCACAGCCCTCCCAGAGCACCAATCAGAGACCCTCGGGCCCTGTGCCTGCTGCTGCTGCCCATCCAGAAGCCAGACCTACGCCTTGTCCACCTTCAACCTGGCAGTCCTGGCAGAGACGTGCCTGATCACCCAGGAGGGTCTGGCAAAAAGCCCTCCTAACAACTCTGGATCAATGAGGGAGCCACCTGCCCCCTTCTTCAAGGGAATCTGACATGCTCTCTAAGTGTCCCTGTTCCCTCCCACTACCCTCCACCCCAAATGGCACCTTCGTGAGGACAGGAAGGGCTTGTGTCCACTCTGTTCATGCCACTCATTGGCACACAGTAGGTGCTCCAGGTATAGCTGACCAATGAGCGAACAAAGACAATCTTTCCGCACCTCTGGCTGCCCAGAGACCTCCTAACACCTCAGACTTTGGCTCCTGCACCTACGTGCTTCCTAATTCACTAGCTTCCCTGTGGGGTTCTTCTCCTCCATTGACATTTAACTCCCATGGGTAGAGAGCAACAGAGAAGCTGCCACTGAGGAGGTTCTACCAGATTAGTGAGCACGGTCCCTGGACAGGGGTGCAGGCAGGGCTGAGATTAGGAGTGGAATGGTACGAATTTTCTGAGGGGCTCACTGTGTCCCCACTCACCCACACCACCCATGTCCACATGCACAGCTCTCTGACTCCGGCCCTTTTTCCTGGGAGAAGCTCTCAGACCTCTGCCCTCTTGCAGAAATTCCACCATGAGTGGGATCCAGGGTTCAGCCATGTCCTGGAATTCAGGCCCCATACTCCCTGCAGGACTCTGATCCAAAACCCATATTTTCTGCTGAACGGAGGTCCACCGTCCTCTTCACAATACGGGAAGATGCAGCCATAGGGAGAGGCCAGGAGGACGTCACATCGGGTGTCCTGTGGACACTACGAGCCTGTGCAGCCTGGTGTGACTGAATCGCTCCCGACTAGAAGGAAGCTCTGGAGTGCAGCGTTGGGGTCTGCTCTGAGCACTGGATTAAGGTCAGTGCCTAGAGACCTGTCTGTACCCGGCAGGGCTTCTCATATATTTGCTGAGTGAATGAGCCCAAACCAGCCCCATCTCAGACAGCTGGGTGAGTCTGAATTCCACCGCTCAACCCTGGGGTTTCTGATCTGGCTTCACCCAGGACCGGGACCCATAATGGAATCTCCAATCTCTTTATCTAATGAGAAACATGCTTAGCCCTGGGCCCTGAGGAGAATCACAAATTTGGCAGAGACTTTGTCAACAGGAAGAGAAAATGACCAATTGGCTGAAACACAGCCCCTCCCGCAGACCTCTCCAGTGTCCAGGCACGCAAGGCACCCCACTGAGACCCTACAATAACCCTATTGGGCCTCGCATCCTGGGGAACAATCACTTAGAGACATGCAGTGACCTGAAGATTCACAGCAAACAGGTGGCCAAATGACCACTGTGCTGTGCAGGGGCAGGGACTCACCTGGAACAAGGCTGGTCCCACACCTGTTGTAGCAAATGCTCTATGACAACACGGGAAGGTGGGGACAAATGTGGGGTCCCTGACAGGAAGGTGGGCACCTGGTATTTGTGCAGTTTGTCCAGTCAGTGAGCCCAGGTTGTCAGTACCACACTGGTCCTTGGTTTTTCTCTTCTGTTCTGCCTTGTGAGGATGGAGTTTATTGGACACCACGAGAGGGTAGTGCTGGGGCCACTGGGATGGTTTGCAGGTGGGCTCCAGGCTCGATAACCAGCCTCCGTGTTCTGTCAGGTGCTCCCGTGGGAGGTCAGCGCTGAGTCGGTCGGGCACACAGGGAAACTGGACATGAGGTGGGAACCCAGCTGGATGAGCAGGAAGTGCATGTAGCCCAGCCAGGGGGACAGGGGCACAGGTTGTAGGACAGCAGCTTCAGGAAGAGACATAGCACCAGACTGAAGTCCTGCTGTGCCCCTAACACCACGATCTTCACAGGTTGGAGGGCTGGGCATAGTAATGATGGTATCTCTGTATCTAGCGGAGGATGGTGTTGAAGGCCGCCTGGTCCTCAGCCTTGGAGCAGGTGCACAGCCCGGGCAGCATGTGTTGCTGCAGGACAAAGGCGGGAACTGCCCCTGCCAGTTGGAGGCGCTGAGGAGGAGGATGTTCTGGGGCAGCTGGTTGTCAGAGATGAGAGGTGGTTCAGCTGATGGTACACCGTCTCCCTGGGTATCTGCAGCTGGCTCAGCAGGTGGAGGCAGTGCTTGTTGTCCAGGATGTTGGCCCGCTTGTTCCTGGCTGTGCCTCCTGCAGCTCCTCGGGGATGTGCTCCAGCCCCAGCAGCCCGCCTGCTCCCCCTGGATCTGGTGGAGAAGATGAGGAGAGACTCAGTCTTCGTGATGCGCCCGCTGTTTGCTTGGGGCTCATCTTCTCCGTCTCCTGGGTGGACCTGGAGGCTCCTCCTGGCGCTGGCACTGTGGGTGGTCTAGCCTCCATCTGCCAGGTGGGCTGGGACAGGTCTTCCAAGTATGGCCGCAGCCAGGGCTTCGCGGTCCTGAGGACCCTCTCATGGGCCACTGTCACGGTTCTCTATTGAGGCATAGAGCAGATTCGGGTCCTCCACCACCTCAGGGAAATGATCCGAAGACTCCTGCTCTGAGTCCAGGACCTCCTCCCACTCTTGCACCCTCCGGAGCCACCCCCTCACTTTTTCGTTGGCATCTTGCTGCCAGGTGATGAGTGGCGATCTTCCTACCCTTTGGCCCTGCTTTTTGGGTTCCTCAAAGTCGACGTCCTCCTCCTCTTGGTCTTGCCAGTGCCCGGGATCATAGCGGCCCTGCTGATCCGAGAATATTTCATACTCCATCTCTGAGTAATGAACCCGGGACTTGGCCTTGGGGCCGGGCTGCTGGGTGCTGTCCTCGGGGTCGATGGGCTGGCTGGACAGGGAGGCGATGTTGACCTCAGCCACGTGGGCAGGTGCCTCCGTGATGGTGCTATGGAGGCTCAGCATCCGGCCACCCTCGAGGGGTCGCTGAACTACCTCAGCCATGTTGATGGTGCCCATGGCGAGCGTCCGGTAACCCAGGCTAGTCTGGTTGTTAAGGGGCAGCTTCTGCTGCAGCAGGATCTGCAGCTGCTTGACTTCTCTCTTTAGGTTGTGAGGGTACTGCAGGGCAAAGTTCAGCGCCAGGTCGATCTTCCCTTGACAACTAGGGGGCAGCAGAATCTCATCCGACCTCAAGATCTTTTTGGAGCCCTGTATTTTTACACTGATCACCACAGCGCTGAGCTCCTTCTCCAGCTGCTTGTAGATGAGCAGCTTGTTTAAGTTGAGGCTACACAGCCTGGGCAGGCAGGTGGGGCTGGAGCATTCCACCTCCCAGGTGGAAAACAAGTTCATGGGCACCTGTGTGTTGAGTGCGGCGGGCATGCTGTCCAGGCCCGCGGGTGCCGAGATGGGGGTCTGATTTCCATCCTGTGTGGGGAGAGGGGGCACATGCCATCAGAGGCAGCTCATACACTGCCAGGTGGGTTGGGGGCTGCAGCTCAGACCGTACCCCAAGCACTCAGTGAGGGGTGCAAGAGGTGGGACAGGAGTGATCATAGGGCCCTCATGCTAACCTGGCGGCCTTACAAACTCAGAGACCTAAAGTAACCACAAAGCATGGTCTGACATAAAGTGGGGTTTGTGTGTGTGTGTGTGTGTGTGTGTGCGTTTTAACTAAAAGCAGCTTATGGTGGGTAGTGGTGTCCTAGGCTGTCATCTTCCCTGAAAAAGGTCAGTCTTTATCTTAACTGAGCCTGTCTATTGTCTTTTTGTATCCATAACAACATATTTTTGGAATGTCAAAGTAATTTTCCTCTTTAGTCAGACCCCTCAGAGCACAGGCACCGCTCTGCTCTCTGCAGAGACCACACATCCCTCATTGTTACCGAGTTCACTGTTAACTGTCCCGCACACACCTCAATGAAAGACGTGCGTGTCTATCATTTTACCTCTTATCCAGGCCCAGAGACCTCCCTGCTGTGCTTTCTCCTGCTTCCCTCGTCTATCAACAATGGATTTCATGGGACCCACACAAGTCTCCACGTTTGATTGTGATGTGTAAAATGAGGTGCAAACCTGCCATTCTCCGGAGCGAGATTATCTCATGCAGTTGAGATTTTGCTTCACCACAATTGTCTACAATTTGGCTCAAATAAACTCACAAAAATTCTGCACAGGTTTCCATGTTTTCTACATGGACAAGAGAAACGGTTCTCTGCAGGCAACGTAGACTTGGAGGTGAGTTATGATGAGACTCATTGGTGTCTTAGTCATTTCTTAGCAGAGGATGGACAGCACCTCCCTGTGTTAACAAGGTCACCCTGGGATTTCTGACAGAACATCCCACTCTAAGATGGGAACACAGAGGCTTTTCCTGGGGTGGGAGGGTCTGGCTATTAGGACAAGTGGGGTGTTCAGGGCAGCACTGTTGACATAACAACAGGAGGGGATCACATCCATGTCCCACAACAGTGAACAGCTGGATAGCCAGCCCTGATAACAGGTCCCCCTCCTGGTATGTTGTGCAGCCCAGGGAGGCCCCAACCCCTGACCTGGAGGGGCCACAGGGATGTGGTCTTTGGGGCAGCAAAGACAAAGCAACAGACTTGGTACCTTGAGCCCCATGTCCTTTCGGGAAAAGCATTCCCACTAATCATGATGATGTGTAAGAGTGGGAGATGGTGTGTAAGGATTGTCAGGCCAACATGGACACTTGGAGATGGGCATTAAAAAGGGAAAATCTGTAGAAAAATGCAAAAATACTCTTGACTGAACATGATGGGAAATGGAACAAAGTCTCTCTTCTGATATTCCTAAAACTTTGTGGGCAGTGACTTTGCATCTCATCTGGAAGGGGCAGGACAGTGAGAGTGGGTTGTGGGGAGGACACGGGCCCCAGATTCCTTTGGAAATTGGACTCTAGGAGGGACCTAGGGGAGTAGCAGGGCAGCTTCAGGAATCCAGAGCTCCCTTTGACTACATGGGACCCTGGAGTCTGGGTCACCTCAGCACCTGTACTCACCCTGCAGCCGTGCTGCACGCTGGACGATGTATGGGGCACCTGTGCCTCCTCCAGGGGCATGGAGTTGAGAACCCCATCAGTCAGCTCCTCTCGGATCTCCAAACCAGAACTCAGGACTGGGACTGGGGACTGTAAAGACAGTTCCCAGTCACTAGGAGGAAAGCCTCAGAGCCCTGTTTTGCTGGTTCTCTACCCCTGTGACTCTCCACTCCAGACACACACACAGTGTGATCTGCTGAGACCTCCACTGCAGAGGAAAAGGGACAACAGCCTGAGGGCTGGGTTCCTATTGGCACAGATAAGGGACCCCTCTGGGAGCCCATCTCCACCTGCCTGCCCTGTCCTGGGGTCTGATCACAGCGGGACCTCTAGGGGATCCACTGCCCCGAAAGCTGTTCCCGACCCAGGCTTCTCTCTTCTGGTCCCTCTTCCCAACACATGAAGGGGAGGGCATGTGGGCTGCACAGGGATGGCGCACAGAGGTGGCCTGGCCTGAATGGGTCTGACCCAGGCCATCTTGTGTTACCTGAGACCCAAAGCTCGGAAGTGGATAGATACGTCGGGGACGACGGTTGAACAAACGTCGGACCCGTCCGAAAAAGCTCTCACTGCGGGGTCTCCGGAAGCAAGAGCACCAATCACGGGGAAAACAGGAAGAGAACATCTTGCACTGGCAAATGCCTCTTGGCAAGTGAGCTGCCTGGTGGGCTAGGTGTGGTTGCCTGGTTACAGGGGTTGCAAGTCCTATTGGATAGTGACCTCATACCTGGGATTGTCATCCCTGAGTCCCCTCATCTCATGACAGCTATGCAAGTAGTCCTGTGGGCTGCTGTCTGCAGACCCCTCTTCTCCATGAAACACCTTCTCTGTGCACAGTGGCACCAGCACACCCCTCTGCCCAGCCCCCTAGAAGCTCTGGGTGCAGCCAGGGTCCCAGACTTGAGGAAACCGATCTTGGTACAGACTCAACCCCTCATTCTTGCCTCTTCTTCATCCTGGATAAGTCATTGTGCCTGTCAGGGCCGTCTCTCTCCTGCCTGCACAATGGGTTATGGAGCAAGAGCTTCTTAGGGCTGTTCAGGCTCCTGTGAGGGAGGAGCTGTAAGTAGGAGGAGAACAGTGACATGTAGGTAGTGCCTCCAACCACTTTTTCCTTCCTGTTGTCACCTCCTCTGTGTCTGCTTTTCTTCTAATCCCACCCAAGGTCATCAAATCGAGAGAGAGAAGGAGAGAGAGAGAGAGAGAGAGAGAGAGAGAGAGAGAGAGAGAGAGAACATGCCAGAGCTCGCTTTCTGGATCCCAGAACAAAACGGCTCCCACATAGAGAGGAACAGGCAGGAGCTGCCCAGTATGTCAGGATTTCTAATTTTCAGACCAACTCTTTGGAAGGTGGGAGCCTTGGCCTCGAAGGCCTGCACATTCCTGAACTCTGGGCTCTGAATGGCATGTACCCTGGCCAATCCCTGCCTGACTCCGGGCTTCAGTTTCCCAATTATCCAATGAGGGTGTGATCCACAACTACTAAACCGTGAGCTGAGCATAAGGGGACCCTGCTTTCTCCACTGCAGGTGGGTTGTGGACAGAGGTGCACCATTGTGTTTCCAGATCTGCTCGACTTTTCAGACAAATACTGTAGAGGCTGCCAAGTGCCCACCGTCTCCCCAATGCCATCCCCATGTCTGCACACGATTCCACCAGCCCAGCCTTTTCCAGAGCCCTGAGGAAACCTGGGGGCACCTAGGACCCCACATTTGAGGACACAGCAGGGTTTATCGCAGGACCTGCATTCTGACCCTCTGTGATCCTGGGCAAGGCATGGACCTCTGTGGTCACCGGTTCTCTCCTCAGTGACTCCCAATGGTCCCCACCTTCCTCGTGTGGTGTGAATGTGTGCCTCCCCGTAAGTGTGGGTGTCAGTAGTGACGTCATAGAAGATGGCAAATGGATCCAACATGACCTCCATGATTTGGTTCTAAAAGTCAGTGCCTGGCCCGGCCAGAGTGGTTGAGCATCATCCTGTGCACTGAGGATTGCTGTTCCGTTCCTATCAGGGCACATACCGAGGCTATGTGTTGGATCCCTAGTCCGGGTGCACAGGAGGCAACCAATTAATGATTCTCTCTCACATTGATGTTTCTCTCTCTCTCTCTCTTTCACTCTCTCTCCTAATTTTTTGAAAAAAATTAATAATTTTAAAGCAATCCATTTTATTTATTTTTTAAAATTGTTATTGTTGAAAGTGTTACATATGTCCCCATTTTTCCCCATTGATCACTTCTAGTCGATCCCTGCCCCCCTCCTCAGGCCTTCACCACCCTATTTTCTGTGTCCCTGGGTTATGTATATATGATTACAAGTTTTTTGGTTGGTCTCTTCCTACACTGAAAAGTGTTAAAAAGTTGCTGCTTGCCCACTTGCTCACTCTGATCTGGTCTCTCTCTCTCTCTCTCTCTCTCTCTCTCTCTCTCCACTGAGGAATAAGTCTCTGTGCTGTGAGTAGCTATCTGGAGAGACTGATATGATCTAGCACTGAATGAGACCAACAGATAGAGAGGAAGTCAGGCCTTCCATCCAAACTGAATCCCAAAGACCACCTCCCCCGAGTGAGCACGGACCCTCAGTGACACAGATCCTGCCTCTGGTGAGACCACAGAAGTCCCAGCTGAGCCATAAGGGATTTCTGGTCACAGACGGGTGAGCTAATAAGTGTGTGTTGGTTAAGTCTCTAGTGTGGGGTAACTCTCTGCAATAGGTCACTAGCACAGTCATCCCACACCAGGCCCTGGGCCTGCCCTCATATCTCCCTCGTTTTCTCCATGTTCCCTTCAGTCCCCAGCCCCTCATTTCTAACACCCTCTGCCTCCAGTTTGGAGGATGGCTGTGAAACTTAGAAAGCACCCTGCAAAGTAGAGCCAAACTGAAAAGTGTAATTTGAAATAGGAAACAGCTTCTGTTGAGAACACAGTTCTGAGCTTCCAAGGTAAGGAGACGCTCCACACAAGGCAGGCGGCTGCCCCTCCAGGCCCATTGCTAGTGTGGGAAAGTGCACTGCCGTCACCATGGGCCTCTAAGGTAGACCTGCCCCCTGATTCCCAGACCTCATTTAATTTCACAGGCCTTCATCGGCTGCCATTGTGAAATCAGGATGAAGAGGGCAGACAAGTACTAATTCATCTTTCTGGTTTAGGAATCGCATCCTAAAGAGCCTGTGCAATGTCCCCGCGATGGGCTCACGTTCTCAGTGCTTATGGCCCTCAGGGTCAGCGGTAGGTCTCATCAGACTCCATTCGAATTTCCTTTCTCTCCGTGTCAACCTACAGGGCTGATCTCCTTGAGAGCAGGGGCCCTGGGTGTGGTCCACAGAGAATACCCATTTGCCCTGAGTCAGTGTACTTGTGCCATGGAGGGTGCCGTACAAGGCTGCAGTCCATCCTCACCAGGGGGTTCAGAACACCGAAGAGGACTGATGTAAAAGGAGAAACCAGGCTGTCTCCACAACCTTGTTCAGCCTTCGGGCATCAGGAAGAATGGCTGCTGGGCTCTGGTGAGACAGAAGAGCGTCAGGAAAAACCCAGCTGAACCACAGCTCAGGGGCTGTGGGCGGGGAGAAGCTCTGACCCCAGGGGAGATTTGGAAGCTGTGACTGTGGAGCAGATGAGTGTAGACCCCGGGCCCTGGGACATTTCCTGTCCCCTCTTCAGTGCTGTGGGCCAACAGAGGAGATGCTCAGAATGCTGTTCAGTGCGCGTGGAGCAGGGTGGACTTTCTGTCCAGGTGCAGGTGGCAGTCAGGGTTCAGGAACTGCCTGCTGCAGGTTAGCCCCTACAGCATTCTGCAACGTGGACACCAGGGGGCGCTTAGGACCATGCTTTGTCCATGTGCTGGTGGGAGATGAAGTTAAATGAAATGTGGGTTCCCAGGGGCAGCCCTGACATAAAGGGTCCCTGCCCCAATGCTTGTCGGTCAATTTCCCCCAAAGTCCCATTGTCCTGGGCCCCAGAAAGTCACATCCTTAGAGCAGATGGCTCGGGAGAGACTAATTATTCCCAAACTATGACTCATAGTAACACGACGCAGGCCCAGAAGAAACAGACTTGCTCAAGGCTCTGAAGGATTGTAGAGTTAAATTTTATAGAATCTAAATTAAATTTATGTTTAAGAGTATTTCATTACATTTTCTTTAATTAGTCTGTATGTTACTGAATAGTATAAGAAAAATACAGCAAAGTTATAAACATGTATATGATAAACACAAATATTTTAAAACTTCATATAAAGGAGGGGAGGGAGCCCTCTCTGTCCTGGCAGTGGACACACGCTGTGGCCCAGGATCTAGGACCTCAGGTTCTGAAGGAGCTGAAGCGAGTTTCTCAAATGCTGCAGGTGGTTCCACATCTGGAAGTTCAGTGACAGCTGTGCCTGGAGGCTGCTCTGGCTCAGGAGAGGGCACCAGAGTTGGCGGTTCCTCTTTAGGTGTTTCTGGATCTTGCTCTGGAGCTGCTTCTGTAGATCCAGGAAAAGAACATGTTACCACCATGACTGCCTTTGTGTGCCTTCCAAGGAAGGAACCTCCCATCTCCATCACTGAAGTCCCAGTTCAAGCCCCCACCCCAGGACGTCCTCCAGACTGCAGGCCCTGGGCACTGACCTGAGCGGCTCTGTGCTCCTGCCTAAGCCCGGCCTCTGGGAGCTCTTCTCTGTGTGGGCAGCCACATCCCCTCCGCCTCCCCCACACCACCCACTCCACATGCACAGCTCTCTGACTCCTTCCATTTTTGCGAGGAGAAGCCCTCAGACCACTGCCCTCTTTCAGAAATCTTGCAGACCCAGGGTGTTGCCACCTTCTCCAAGTCACAGTCCCCATACTCCCCTTAAGGCTCTCATCCAAAGCCCATTCACTTTTTCTGCTGGTCTAGAGATCCACTTTCTGCTTCACATTACGTGTAGGTCAGCGATACTTTGAGGAAGAAGTCACATCGACTGTGATGTCGACGCTACCTGCCTGTGCAGCCCAGTGAGACTGAATCACTCCTGACTAGAAGGAAGTGCTGGAATGCAGTCCTGGGGCAGCGCATTTGCTGAATGAATGAGCCCAAACCACCCCCATCTCAGATAGTTGCGTGAGCCTGGGGTCCCCCTGCTCACCCCTAGAATTTCTAATCTGGCTTCACCCAGGACAAGGGACCCCTAATGGAATCTCGAACGTCTTTATCAAAAGAGAAAATAGCTTAGCCTAAGACATGAGAATCACAAATAAGGCAGGAGCTCGGTTAAGGAGAAGAGAAAATGGCCAATAGGAACAACCACAGCCCCTCCAGCACACCTCTCCAGTGTCCAGGTTCCCAGGGGGCCTTTCCCAGGGGGACCCTCCCAATAACCCCATAAGGCTGGGCCTAGGCTCTCCCCATGTTCAGAGAAACAAACACTCAGAGAGGTGCAGTGACCTGAAGACTCACAGCAAGCAGGTGGCTGAGTGACCACTGTGCTGTGGAGGGGCAGGGCTCGCCTGGTATGTGGTTGGTCCCACACACATTGGTTAGTCCCGAATGTTCTGTATTAACACAGAAGGGTGGGTGGGACCAAGGTGGGGAAGCTGCCCAGGAAGCTAGTCACCAAGGATAGGACCAGTTTATCTAATCCATGTTCCTGGGCAGTCTGCAAGGTATATATATATATATATATTCCCTCTGAGGGTCAAGTTTATTTGGAATCCAGAGTGAGTGGTGCTGGGGCCACTTGGCTGGTTGGCAGCTGAGGCCCAGAGCTGGACTGACAGGTCTCCATGATAGGCTCAGGATGCCCCCAATGGGAGGCCAGCCCTTGGCCTCTAGCCAACCAGCTCTGAGTCTGGGCACAGGGTGGAGCCCGCTGCCTGGGAAGCAGAGTTCTGGCTCCAGGAAGGACAGGTGGAGAAGGTGAGGACAGTTCTCCCTGGGTGGGTAAGGGTCCAGAAAAACAGACTTGCTCAAAGCTCTGAGGGTTTATAGGGTTAAATTTTATAGAGTCTAAATTAAGGTAATATTTGGTAGTATTTCAGTAAATATTTTCAACAGTACACTGTATGTTATTAAATATCATAAAAGTATAGTAAAATTATAAGTATATGTAACATGAAGGGAAAACTTCTAACACTACATCTAAATGGGGGTAGGGGGGCGCCCTCTCTGCCGTGGCTGCTGACACGCGCTGTGGCCCGGGATCTGGCACCACAGGCCTCGCAGGAACTGGGGTGAGTTGCTCCAATGCTGCAGGTGGTTCGTCTGCCTCTTGAAGTTCAGTGAAAGCTGGGCCTGGATCCGGCTCTGGTTCTGGAGAGGCCACTAGGGTGGCGTTGCCTCTTGAGGGTTTTCCTGAGCTGGTTCTGTAGATGCAAGAAGAGGACATGTTACCACCCTCACTGCCTTTTGTGTGCCTTCCAAAGGCACACTCACCCACACCACCCCCAGAGGCCTCCTCCTCCTCCTGTCTCGGCCTCAGTGGGCTCAGGTGCTCCCGCTGTGAATGGAGGCACTGGGCCTGCTTTGGCAGGTGGGAGACTGGGAAGTTGAGCTCTATGGAAGCCAACGGCATCATCAGGCTGGGAAATTCTGGCGGTGCTGGTCCAGCCCGATGCCCAGGATGCAGGAGATGGCCCTGGGGAGAGAGATAAGTTGAAAGCAGAGTCTGAGGCCTGGCCTTTCCTTCCACATGGCACTCCCAGAGCACCACTCAGAGAGCCTGGGGTCCTGTGCCTGCTGCTCCTGCCCATCCAGAAGCCAGACCTACTCCTTGTCCACCTTCAACCTGGCAGTCCTGACAGAGAGTGCGTAGTAACCCAAGAGGGGCTGGCAGAAAGCCCTCCTAACTGAGAGTCTGGATCAATGAGGGAACCACCTGTCCCCTTCTTCAGGGGAACCTGACATGCTCTCTCAGTGCCCCAGTCCATCTCCCATACCTTCCCACCGAAATGTCAACTCCATGAGGACAGGGAGGGTGGTGTCCACTCTGTTCATGTCCACTCATTAGCACACAGTAGGTGCTCCAGGAATAGCTGACCAATGAGCAAACAAATGAATTCTGTCTCTGTCCTTGGCTTCCCAGGGCCTTCCTATCACCTCAAACTTTGGCTCTAGCACCTACATGCTGCATAACTCTCTAGCTCCCCTGTGAGGTTCTTTGCCTCCCACTGAAACTCAACTCCCTCAGGGCTGGGTACACTTGGCAAGCTGGCCCTGAGGAGGTGCTACCAAATTAGTGAGCATGATCCCTGATTAGGGCTGCAGGCAGACTTGGATTAGGATTGGACAGCTATGAATTTTCTGAGAGGCTGACTCTGCCCTTGGGCTCCCACTGCTCTCCCACACCACCCAAATCCACATGCACAGCTCTCTGACTCTTGTCCTTTTTCTATGAGGAGCCCTCAGACCTCTGTCCTCTTGCAGAAATCCCACCATGTGTGGCATCCAGGGTTCTGCCAGAACCTTGAATTCACAGTCCCCATACTCCCCTCACGGCTCTGACCCAAAAGCGACTCACGTTTGCTGCTGGAACACAGGTTCACCTTCCTCTTCACAATACGGGAAGATGCAGCCACAGGGAGAGGAGGCGCGGAGGATGTCACATCAGCTGTCCTGTGGACACTCCGAGTCTGTGCAGCCTAGTGTGACTGAGTCGCTCCCGACTAGAGGGAAGCTCTACAGTACAGGCTTGTGGTTTGCTCTGTGCACTGGATTATGGTCAGTGTCTACAGACGTGTCTGTACCTGGAAGACTCTGATATATTTGCTGAATGAATGAGCCCAAACCAGCCCCATCACAGATAGTTGGGTGACCCTGGGCCCCACTGCTCACCCCTGGGGTTTCTGCTCTGGCTTCAGCCAGGACAGGGACCCATAACAGAACCTCCAGTCACTTTATGACATGAGACAAGAGCTTAGCCCTGGGCCCCGAAAGAATCACATATGAGGAAGAGAAAGGAACAATTAGCACAACCACAGCCCCTGCTGCAGACCTATCCCCTGTCCAGGCACCCAGAGAAAGCTTTAGGGGAACACCCTACAGTTCCCAACAAAAACCCTATGATGTTGCTCCTTGATTCACCTCATGTTCTTAGAAACAAACACTCAGAGGGATGCAGTGATCTGAGAGTTCACAGCCAGCAAGGGGCCAAATGATCACTGTGCTGTGGAGGGGCAGGTTGCTCACCTTGTAAATAGTTGGTACAACCGTTGGGTGGCAGCAAATGGTCTTTGATAACCTGAAGAGGTAGGGACGAAGGTGGGTCGCTGCCCAGCGAGGAGGGCACTGGTTTGTCCAGCCCGTGTGCCTGTGTGATCTGCACCATACAGCTCTTTTTATTTCGCCCTGTGAGACCGGAGTTCATTGGGAACCATAAGTGGATGGTGCTGGGGCCACTTGGTTGGTTGGCAGCTGGCGTCCAAGGCTGGGCTGGCTGGCCTCCGTGTCGTGCTGCAGATACTCCAATGGGAGCCCAGCCCTTTGCCTCTGTCTGCCCAGCTCTGAGTCTGGACACAAGCTGGTGCCAGCTCCCAGGGCTAAGCTGAGCCCTGGTTCCCAGGAAGGGCAGGTCTCCAAGGCCAGAACCCTTCTCACTGACAGTGCTGGGGGTCCTGAGGCCAAAACACACCTTCCATGATGCTCCATCTCAACTATGATGTCCTGACCTCCCACCTGCCGGAGTGTTCTGGTTATTGAACAGACCATTTGGGGGTCCCAGTGAGGGCAACCCCCTTAGGTTCCAGGCTGTGAGCGCATTCAAACTCAAAACAGTTTCTCTGTGTTTCCACGGTCTGTGTCTATAGTAAACTGAACTGTTGACAGAAAAGCAGCTGGGTCCTCCTGGGCTTGGCCCAGGCAGGGTGAAGGGCAGGGGGAGGGGCGGGGCTAGAAGGTGGAATTGTTGTGTTCGAAGATGCAGACAGGGACGTGCTTGACGTGGGAGGACCACTGGGCTGCCAGCTGGAAGAACGTCACGTCGTTCCACTCCACGCCATCAATGAGGACCCGCTGCCTGTGCTCCTGGTTCTGGGCAGAGCAGACCAAGCGGCCAATGCCCTGGATGCACTGGCTTTTGGACTCCAAGTCCGTGCCCTTGTCTTTCTTGGACAAAGACATCACCTTCTTTTTCTTCTCCTCGGTGGTCACAGTCATGGACATTGTGAGCGCGGCTGCAGCCTCGCCGCTGCTGGGCAGCCTGCTGACCTGGAGAGACTGGAAGGTGCCCCGGAGTGTGTTTTTGGTGGCAGGCAGGTCTCCCTTCTCCTCGTTCCTCTTCCTGTTGGTGGGCTGGGCTGCCTCCCAGTAATCCACCTGCAACTCCATCAGCTCAGCACCCACACTCTGGCCGGGGGAGGACAGGCCCCCACTCACTGACGACAAGGAAATTAGCTTGTGTGTGGCCTCCCTGGCGGTGGACAGAAGCACATTGGAGCATGAGGGGACCGCTTCAGCTGGGTCTCCTGAAGTGGCTGAAATTGGCTCCACTCTTCCAACTTTCACTGCCCACACAAAGGGAATGAACTTCTGTGAGGACAACTCGTCCGGGCTCTTCGGCTTCGACATGAGCATGGCCTCTGCGATGGGCAGCTGGAGGACACAGTTGGCCCCTGTGAGGTACTCTCTGATTTTCAACACAATGTTCTGCACAGCATCCGGGGCCTCCAGGTGGTAGAACAGTTCCCACCAGGCCAGGTCCCGTAGGAGTTTGTGGTAGCGGCAATCCATGGAGCCCAGGTACCTGGCCAAGGGGTGGGAACCCAGCGGGATGACCAGGAAGCGCATGTGGTCAAGCCAGTCTGGGGCCTTGTGGGACAGCTGCTCCACAAAGACCCGCAGCACGGTGCTGAAGTACTGCTGGTCCCCCGCCACCGCGATCTTCACTGGCATTGTGGCCTCGGTATTGCAGTTGCGGTATCTTTGTATCCAGGAGATGATGGAGCTGAAGGCCTCCTGGACATCCACCATGGAGCCGGTGCACACGACGGGCAGCGTGTGCTGCTGCAGGACGTCCGACAGGCACTGCCCCTGCCTGTCGGAGGTGTTGATGAGGATGATGTTCTTGTGCAGATAGTCGTTGGAGATGAGGCTGTGGTTCAGTTGGTCGAACACAGTCTTCCTGGGGTCCTGCAGTTGGCTCTGTGGGACTGGACAGCGCTCCTTGACCAGGCTGTTGGACGACTCATTCAGGGACCTGCTCCAGCCCCGGCGGGCGGGCTGCTTCCCCTTGGAGCTGGTGGAAGGGATGACCAGAGACTCGGTCTTGGTGGTGCGCCTCTTAGTGAGCATGTCCTGGCCAGAGGTCCCTGCCTCCGGGCTGTCCCCAGGCTGTGCCGGCTGCGGCCCAAGGTTGGGCATGCTGTGGGCCACCCACTCGG
The DNA here is from genome assembly GCF_000147115.1 of Myotis lucifugus. Taxonomy (NCBI): domain Eukaryota; kingdom Metazoa; phylum Chordata; class Mammalia; order Chiroptera; family Vespertilionidae; genus Myotis; species Myotis lucifugus. The sequence goes on from NW_005872218.1 coordinate 51,421, forward strand.
AGTCACTGTCGCTTGACAGGCTTTCACAGTATAATCTGGGCCTGTGGGTCCTGAGGACTCTGTCGTCCTCCTCCATATCTGGGCTGGACAGGCTTTCAGAATATGTCATGGGCTCAGGCATGGGAGGGGTTGGGAGGCGGTCATCATCCTCCATGTCTGAGCCACTGTCGCTGGGGCACACCACGCTCTCAAACAGAAAGGCCAGGTCCTTGTCCACATCAGGGACTTGCTCCTCAGACTCCTGCTCCGAGTCCAGGACCTCCACCGTCATTTGGTACCTGCCCAGCCACTCTGCGACTCTCTGCTGGTAGTTCTGTTGCCTGATGGTGGATCTCCTCCTTCCTATCGGGTTCTCCAGGTCCAAGTCATCCTCGTCCAGGTCATGCCTGTGGGCAGCATTATAGCTGACCTTCAGCTCAGAGAAGACGATCTCAGACTCTCTCTCAGAGAAGTTATCCGTGCCCTCCGCCCTGGTGCCGGCCGGCATGGCGTTGTCCAGATGGTCGACAGTCTGGCTCGATAGGGACAAGATCCAGCTCTTGACCACCTCGGCGGTGCCTGGGGTACTGTAGCCCATCAAATCAGAGACATTGCCACTGAACAGCTTACCGCCTGGGCCCTGGGTCTTCATGGGCATGTTGGCTGGCCGAGGAGGCTCCTTCTGCCTCCGGGCACTGTGTAAGCTCCTCGTCTCCGTCTGCCAGCTGGAGTGTTCCAGACCATCAAAGTATTGTCTGGTCTTGGGCTTGGTGTTGCTGAGGATGCTGCTTTGGTCCTCTATGTCTGGGACACTGTTGCTGGGATTCTCAAGGATGTCAGAGAGAAGGTTCAGGTCCTCCTCCACCTCAGAAACATGCTCTGTAGGGTCCTGATCTGAGTCCAGGACCTCTTCTGACATGTTGGACCTGGGAAGCAGTGCCATGACTTTTTGCTTCAAGTTTTGTTGCAGGCATCGCTGCTGCTTCTTGGGCTGCTCCAGGTCAAAGTCAGCTTCTTCCAGGTCCTGCCTGTGTGTGAGATTGTAGCTGGTGTCCAGCTCAGTGAAGCTTTCAGATTTCCCCTCCATGTAGCTATCCATGGACTTGGCCTTGGGGCTGCCCTGCATGCTGCCATCCTCGTCGTCGATGGGCTGACTGGACAGGGAGGAGATCCAGATCTCAGCCACCGTGATGGAGGACCCCTGGATCCTGCTGCTGAGGCTCAGCACCTGGCCACAGTCGGGGGGTCGCTGCATCACCTTGGCCATGTGGATGGCACCTGTGGCCAGTGTCTTGTAGCCCAGGATTGTCTGTTTGTTATTGCACTTCCTCTGCTGCAGCATGATCTGCAGCTTGTTGCCTCCTCTCTTGAGGAAGTGGGGGTACTCCAGGGAGAAGGTCAGTGCCAGGTCAATCTCCACTGGTCTGCTGCTGGGCAGCACAATCTCGTGGGATCTCAAGATGCCTTTGGAGCCCTGCATCTGCACTGCTATCACCATGGAGATGAGCTCCTTCTCCAGCTCCTTCACGACCACCAGCTTCTTTACAGTGAAGCTGCACAATCTGGGCACGCTGCTAGGTCTGGAGCAGTCCACCTCCCAGGTAGAGAAGAAAGTCATGGGCACTGGCGTGTTGGGCACAGTGGGCGAGCGGGCCAGGCCCGCAGGTGGCGAGGAAGCTGCAGCTGCTTCCAGCGAACAGGTACTTGATGGTTTCTCCCCCTGTGGTGGGACAGAGGAGGGACATGATTGGTGGACAGAGGTGGGGCACAAGTGATCGAAGGAGAGAGTAAATGACAAATAGTCACACGCTCATCTGTGACTAGCACAGGAAAGGCCTGCATGGTGGCCTTTCAAACTCAGAGACCTAAATTAACCACAAAGTTTGCCTGAAGTTAAAACTTGTTACCTAAACACAGTTTATGGTGTGTAGCCATGTGCTAGGCCCGTGTCTTCCCTGACAGAGGTCAATCTTTACCTTAACTGAGCCTGTCTGTTGTCTTTTGGCATCTGTGATAACATACCTTTGGAATGTTAAAGGAATTTCCCTTTTTCTCACCAACTAGGAGCACAGGCACTGCTCTGTGCTCTGCAGAGACCACAAAGCTGCTCATTGCTATTGAGTTCATTGCTAACTATCCTGTGAGCACCTGTATAAGTGAGGCATTGTCTCTCATTTTACTTTTTATCTAATCCCAGAGATTTCCCTGCTTTGCTTTCTCCTGCCTCCCTAAGCAATGGATTTCATGTGACCCACATACATCTCCACTTTTGATTGTATGTGTAAAAGCAGGTGCAATACTGCCATTCTTGGAGCACTACCTCAATACAGTGAGATTTTGTTTTCCGGCCACTGTTGACAGTTGGGCGCCAATAAACTCACAAAAATTCTGCACAGGGTTGAATGCTGCCTACATGGATATTTACTTGGCTTACTGCGGCAGGATTCCAACGGTCACACAGGACCTCCCTGCAGACCCAGACCGGTGCTAGGATCCAGCAAAGGGCCCGTTGGGCCACCAGTTCCCTGCCAGTCAGGTGAATTTGGCTAAGTTGTCTCTTGAATCCAGAACCTTCCTTTGCTTGTGATAGAGGGTTCGACTTTAGTTAAGCTGTATTTTCAAATCCCCAAGGTGGAACTAAGGTTAAGCGTTGACAGAATCAAGGCTAAGGAGAGACAAGAGGAAACATGGGTGGCTGGTTTTTGACTCTGGGTTTTCATTTGGATTTGCTTTCTGAGAGTCTGAGCAAAAAACCTTCACTGTGTAAGTGAGAGCTGAACTTGTTCCGCTCCGAAGGCACACATCCTCCTTCTGACCCGAATCTCGGTTGTTCTTAGGCAACTAAGAATCTTTGCGGAGGTGTCAGAGGTCATTCCTCACGCCAAGCAGGAGCCCCATAGGGAAATTCCAACTCAACTGTAATTCACCTGACTGGCTCCTCCGGGGGAGAGCCCATAAGGTTAGGTCCACCAGCGTTCCTAGCCCTTCCTGTGGTTTTTATTTTTACTTATTTATTTATCCTCACTCGAGTATATTTTCCCCATGGGTTTAGAGAGAGAGGAAGGGAGGGGAAGATACAGAGAGAGAGAGAATGAGAGAGACATAGATTGGTTGCCTCCCCCAGGCGCTCCAGTAAGGGCCAGGGATCAAGCTGCAACCAAGGTACATGCCCTTCACCTTGAATCAAACCCAGGACCTCTCAGGGCCTGCATTCTACCCATGGAGCCAAACTGGCTAGAGGCCTTCAGGTCGCTTTAGATAATTGGGAGAGAAGCTGAGGCACCTAAGAGGGGTGTGAGCATAATGGAGCTCAACCTAGAAGCAGCACACTTCCACCTACTCCATAACATCCCTAGAAAACTTGCTCAGATTCTGCAAATATAAAATAACAACAATAACAATAAAAACAAACACACCCTTAATTAGCATGGGAAGTTGTGCCTCCAGGGCTGGGACCTCCCAGACCCCAGCCCTCATTAACCCCTGATAAGAAGCCTTTTCTTGCAAGTGCTTTACAGAAATGGCAAGATTTAACTTGAAAATATCAACTGAAAAATGGCCAAGATAAATAAATTTTTTGCAGGAAAAAAAGAAAACTAGCAATATGCTGGCCCCGAAATGAAAATGATTGAATAGGAAGCATATCTTGATTTGGAAATTAGAAGCTTCTAAGGAGAAGCACAGAAAATTCTTTTAAAAAATAAATTAATGAGAAATTGTAGAGACTATCTCTGAACTCTCCTGAAGCGAATAAATGCTAACACCCCATCCTCCCCCTTCTATAGCACGTCCACTACATCTTTTCCTCTCTGAGCTTCCTTGACCAGACATGTTCTTTCCCTTCCCTTCTTCCTTCCCCTTCTGTCTCCTCCACTACCCCTCCCTACTGACTTAAGGAAAATGAGAATAGGAATTCTACCAGCTCCCTTTGGAGAAAAGCTGCTCTCAGCCAGAAAGGAGTCAGCAATTGTTCTCCATTTTCTCTATGGCCCTGATTGGCTCACAGAGAAATTTAACTGTTAGAACATGTAATCCTGGCTATTGCAATTATTGCAATTAATATACTCCTGGTTTCTGGGACCAAAAGGAAGAGAATTACTAAATAAGGTTGTAAGAAAACTCCTATAGAGAAGTCTGCCCACTTTAGGGATATAGGAAACTGAAATAGGATTTAGAAAAAGTAAACAAACAAAAGAAGCATAGGGTTGCTCCAAGGGTGTTTCCCCTTCTCACTGTTAGTTTGGGAGAACTTGAAATTATCTTAAAAAGGGAAGCCACTAAGGCTCCTGTAGATACTGGGGCTATCTTATTTTTCTTAACAGCACTCACTAATTGCTTTCTCCATCAGACTAAACCTTCTGTACAAAATGTCTGTTTTTTAATCAAAACCTGTTTCCTTTCAACTAGGGGTTGTTATGGATATATATATATATATATATATATATATATATATATATATATATATATATATAGTTTGCTAATCAATTCACCTGATAGGTGAGGGTTTTTTTTCTTTTATATGAAATCAGTGATGCCTACATATGCTTTTCCCAGAATAGTTATATATTTAGAATAAATGAACCAGATACTGAACCAAAAGGGAAAGTAATGATTTTAAAGGAACTTTCCAGGAGGAAACTAACCTTGAGACTGACCGAAGGTTTGGTAATCATCTTTTCTTTATTAGTATCTTCCACCAGAGCCTGAGAGATGGCTTACCAGGGTACCCTCCCTACTCAGAATGTCTCCAGACAGCTCACAGACATGCAGACATGTCTCTAACACTGGGCTAGCTCATATGTTTCTCTATAGATGCAGAACAAGCCCACAGTGACTTGAGAGTCCTCTTTTGGGGTACATATTCACCAAATGGGAGAAACCTGACCCTGAGAAACTCAAGAAAGAAGCCAATCTTCTTTTGTTACACCACCTACCTGGTCCCAATATAAAGTGTGTAATAGAGAGGTTTGGCACCATTAATTTTAAGACTATCATGCAGCTAGAACCTGTTTTTCATTCCCAAGGGAGATGGACAGAGGTTTCATATACCTGAAAGCCTTTATACCTCTCAGAGGTGTGTGCTTTCTGGAAGCTAGAAAAATGGTCCCAAATAGAAGGAAACATTCAAAAAATGGGCGAATGAATTTGTCAGTCCCTTGCCAACATTTGGGTGTCAACCCAGTCCCTGGGGTATTGAAAATGACTATCCTTGTTTTACGAATGAAGTTTTCAAGGGGCCACAGGTTTGCCTGCAGAAGCAATTCAAGGCCCACCAAATCCTTTTACCTTCCCCAAACCACCCCCCTAATTCATTTCAGAAACTTATAGATAACTCGAGGCCCAGTGCACAACAATCGTGCACTGGGGGGCGGGGGGAGTCCCCTTCGATAGGCCTGCGCCCTTTAGCAGTCTGGGAGTCCTCAGGGGCTGTCCAACTCATGGCTTAGGCCCACTCCTTGCCTCCCTCCCCCCCGCCCCGCCCCCCAGTGCACTGACCACCAGGGGGCAGCTCCTGCATTGAGTGTCTGCCCCCTCATGGTCAGTGTGCACCATAGTGACTGTTCTGCCATTAGGTCGATTTGCATATTACCCTTTTATTATATAGGATTGGCTTCATGCAACCAAAGTCCCAGAACCTTTGAAGTGAAAATACCTGAGTTCATTTTTTAAAATAAAAATACAAATCTCTGGAAGGTATGTCTGATCCCAATAGAAAAAAAATACCTCATCCACCTACACAAATCACTTTAGCTTATTTCAACTATTTCTTTCTAACTTAGTACATTTTAATGAAAGTTATTGAATAACTAGGTATTTTGAAATAACATGAAATACTGAAACATTTATTGCAAGACAAGTTCACCTGCTTTTGGGTTTTTTAATACAGAAGGTTTATAAAATGGATTTGCAGCTGTTGATATAATGACTTGTGTTTTGTTGAAGATGTGTTTCTTGGAAGTGAGAGTGTGATTAAAATATGTTCATTAACATCAATCTAAGGAATGCTGGTTGTTCACTTTTGTGTTTATCATTGGGGAAATTAAGGCTCCTAAGAATTAAAAGTTCCAGTTAAGTTGGAGAAATTATATAGTTGTGATAATAAAAGGCTTGAGGTATGGAGAGTCATATTTGAAGGAAAAGGACAAATGTAAGTTTCTGTAAGGAGAGTTATTTCTGAATGGGTAAGAAGGTTTGTGAAAGTTGAGAAAAGGTTTGTAAAAGGGGGCGCAGGCTATAAAATTTTGTGAAAGTTTTAACTTTATAAAAAAATTCTTGCATTTTCTCTGTAAAAATTAGTAATTCAAATTATGTGTATGGTCTGTATGTGATGTGTTCAGCTATCTGATATGTATGGTGAATTTTCAGCCTCCAGATGGCATTACTAGCATATAGTCTTTTATTGGCCTAAAAAGATTAAATACTTATGTAAATTAAGGCGAATTCTGTACTCTGGACTAAATATTTAATATTAAAAATGTTTCTAAGTGTGATTAATGTCTTTCAGAGTTATTTCCATAAGTCTGTGTTTGCTTTACTTCGATTTACAAAAAGTCCAGGCTGTAAGCTTTTGTGTATGTATATTTGCAACCTTCACAAAGTTTCCAGGTTAAGAGACGTTTTAAACCAGAGGTTCTCAACCTGTGGGTCTCGACCCCTTCGGCAGTTGAACGACCCTTTCACAGGGGTCGCCTAAGACCATCCTGCATATCAGATATTTACATTATGATTAATAACAGTAGCAATATTATTGTTATAAAGTAGAAATGAAAATAATTTTATGGTTGGGTCACAACATGAGGAACTGTATTTAAAGGGCCAGAAGGTTGAGAACCACTGTTTTAAACAAAAGAATGACTTTGAGTTAATTCCAATGGGCCCTGGAATACTTCAAGGATTTATTCTGTATCCTTATTAAAGGAATGTTTTTAAACTAAATTAGGCCTATTTTATATGTTTGAAATTACATGGGAAGCTTAGCTAAATTAAAAAATAAAAATGGCTGATCTATTTGTGTACATATGCTTTTATTACAATGGATGTTCTAGAGATTTCAACCTGCTGTATGAGGGACCCACCAAGATTCAAAGAAAAGTTCAAATAGGAAGCTCTCAGGGGTAACAGTTCACTTGTCAGTGACACCAGTCCAGCCAAGAGGGATGGTTCCCTGTGAGGGCGTCCGGCAGTGGGACTCCAGATATTTGTGGCACAAACATTGGAAGTTTTTGTTGTTGTTGTTGTTGTTTTAAATATGTTTTATTGATTTTTTTTTTACAAAGAGGAAGGAAGAGGGATAGAGAGTTAGAAACATCAATGAAAGAGTAACATCGATCAGTTGCCTCCTGAACACCCCCTTCTGGGGATGTGCCTGCAACCAAGGTACATGCCCTTGACCGGGATCGAACCTGGGACCCTTCAGTCCGCAGGCCGACGCTCTATCCACTGAGCCAAACCGGTTACGGCAAACATTGGAAGTTTATGAATTATTTCCAATGCTCAATACAAGAAGCCATGGACAATGTTTTAAAATCTTACATATTATTTGTTCTTCTATATTGAAATTATGTATTGAATCTAAATATACATATACTTATATATATATTTTATATTATTCTCTCATTTTACAGTAATTATTATTTTCCAAAAATTATTGTCTTAAAATGTTAAAGCTTACTAAACAAACAAAGTTTTTTATCAATTGCATTATAATCAAATCTATAACCATGCCACTTTGTTTTGTCATTCATAGACAGTTATTGTTTTACTCTACTGCATTTTCAAATATGTTACATCTTTAGAAAAATTCATGAAAAGAACTCTGCCTTACTCTAAATTAAGGTTTCTAAGCAGGTCACATCTTTGAACTGAATGAAGAAATACAGAACTCTAAGGAATAACTGAATTTATGAAAATACTGGCAAATAATCAGGATAAACCAAAAAAAATGGGTTTGGGACTTAATGAAGTGAAGATGATTATTGCTGTTATGACTCTGTTTAAAATACTGCTGATTTTTAAAATTTTTGTGTTCAAAATGTAAGGAAAACTAGAAGCAGACATTCTACATTACTATCAATGACTCACTAAGAAGGTTATAGGGACTGATAAATTAGTGACATTCATTTCACAGTACTCCCAAGAGACAAAGACTTCAAAGACCAAAACTTATAACCAGGAGATTTTTGTTTATTGAAACACATTCATTAAAGGCTCTCTCCAACGTGTTAAAAAGGACCTTACCTTATCAGAGGCCTAACCACAAATAGACATTTGTCTCTGACACTGGCCTCCATCCACCATGGACATTGAAGACTTTTCAAGGATGAGAAATCACTGGCCATGGAGGCCGACAGCTTCCCCAAGAAGTCAGCAAGGCCTGGATGCTGACAAATTACTGCTGCTCAAACCTTGTTCTTACATCACTTCATTGTTATTGATTAAATGTACATCAGATGATTTCATATAGTTATTACCCTCCTTATGGTTTTCTAATGGAAACAATAACTATCTCCCCAGACCCCTCCCTTATTAAATATGAAAAGTTGAATTTGGAAACCTGCTACTTTTTCCCACCTACTAGACAATGACGTTCTGATGATCAGTTATGATAACGAAAGAGTAGAGAGTCTTAATTCATCTGGCCAAACATAGCATAAGTACAAGGGACAGTGGATGAAGAAGGAAAACATATAATTAGCTTAATAAATAATTATGATAATACATGGAAAGTGATTTTTGGTTGGTTGGGATGCTTAGTCCCCTCAGTCTAGCACTAGACATGTTTTATTCCTAAATGGTGTTACTGCTTTAATGCTGTTGCTTTTGTTCCTGGTATGTAAATGTTATACTAGATGCAAAATACCAAAACTTAAGACAAGCAGCAAGAGGACTCTGCACATGGTAGTTCAAAATTTAAAATTGATACAGAATATTTTTTAACAAGGACATGTAGGATCTCATGGCCTCCCATTCTCCTGTCTTTTTATTTTGAATAGTAATTCCACCTTGAATGCCATTTAAGGTTATAGTCTTGCTCATCCCCAATGGTCCATTGTTTAGCAAGACAAAATACAAACACTGATCATCAATGCATAATTTGTATTAATTTATGAACAAGAGGAGGATGTGTGGACGAAAATAGGGGCCCCATGCTAACCTGACTAGCTCAGGGAAGTCCTGCGTGGAGGCCATGCAACCTCAGTAATTACAAAGGATGGTCTGAAATTAAAACACTAACTAAAAGGAGCTCATGGTGGGTAGTCATGTCCTAGTCTGGCATCTTCCCTGACAAAGGTCAATCTTTACCGTAACTGAGCCTGTGTACGGCCTTTTTGTATCTCTGATAACATAGCTTTAAATTATCAAAGGAATTTTCCTTATTTTGGACAACACAAGCACAGGCACCTCTCTGTGCTCTATGGAGACCACAAATCCCCTCATTGTTATTGAGTTCATTGTTGACTTGAAACTATCCTACATCCACCATTGTAAGAGAAGTATGTGCCTATCATTTTACCGTTTATCCAATCACAGAACTTTCCCCACTTTGCTTTCTCCTCTCTCCCTAATCTATCACCCATGGATTTCATGGAACCCACATAAGTCTGCACTTTGCTTGTAACTTATAAAATAAGTTGCAAAATTATCATTCTCCGGAGTATTCTCTCAACCCATTGAGATTTTGCTCGCCCGCAATTATTGACACGTTGGTTCAAAAAAACACAATACTTTTTCACAGCTTTGAAAGTTTTTCACATTGATAAAAGGTTATTGGCAGGAAAAGTAGAATTGCAGGTGAGGAATAGGAAACACATTAGTATCTTAGGTCATTTTCTTAGCAGAGGACAGAGAGCTCATGCTTGTATTAACAGTGTCACCCGTGTGATTTCTGACAGAACATCCCAATGTAAGATGAGACACAGAGGCTTTTCCTGGGGTGCAAGGTTTTGATATTAGCACATGTGGTATGTCCAGGGTGGCACCGTTGTCATGGCAACAGAAGGTTATAAGGTCCAGGTCCCACAGCAGTGAAGAGATGGATCGCCTGCCCTGAAAACAGCTCCCCCTCCTGGTATGTTGTGCAGCCCGGGGAGACCCCTAGATCCTGACCTGCAGGAGACGGGGACACAGATTCCTTAAAAACTGGACGCTAGGAGGGATCTCAGGGGAGTAGCAGGGATCCTTCTGGAACCCATGTCCCGTTGACTCCCTGGGGTTCTGGAGTTTGGGTCAACTGGGCAGCTATACTCACCCTGAGGTCATGCTGCATACTTGTGGGTGTATCAGGTATCTGTGCCTCCTGCAGGGGCATGGAGTTGAGGACCCCATCTGTCGGCTCCGGTCCAGCCTCCTGTGCAGAGCTCTGTAAAGACAGTTCCCAGTCACCAAGGGAAAGCCTCAGAGCCCTGTTTTTGTAGGTTCTCTGACCCTGTGACCCTCCACTCCAGACACGCACACTGTGTGATCTGCTGAGACCTCCACTGGAGGAAAAGGCGGGACAGCCTGAGGGCTAGGACTCCCATTGGCACAGATAAGGGACCCCTCTGGAAGCCCATCTCCACCTGCCTGCCCTGCCCTGGTTGTGATCACAGCAGGACCTCTAGGTGATCCACTGCCCTGAAATCTGTTCCTGCCCCGCGGTTCTCCCTTCAGGTCCCTCTTCCCACCACGTGAAGGGGAGGGATGTGGGTGCACAGGGATGGCCCACAGAGGAGGCTGGCCTGGTGTAAAGGGTCTGACCCAGGCCACGTTCTCTTACCTGAGGGGATCTTCTTGAAAACGGCCAGAGATGTCGGGCACGCGTGTTGAACCGTCTACAGAATCTGGAACAACTCTCCCTGCAGGGTCTCCGGGAACCAGAGCCCGGATAACTGGGAACACAACAAGAGAACATGTTGAACTGTCAACTGTCTCTTGCCAAGTGAGTGGCGGTTGGGCAGTTGCTAGAAAGTGGGTACCTGGTTACGGGGGTTCCGAGTTCTATTAGGAAGTGACCTCACTTCCTGGGATTGCCTCCCCTGACTCCCCTGACCTAATAACAGCTATAGATAGTCCTGTGGGCTGCTGACTGCTCACCCACCTTCTCCATGGAATACCAACAGTGTACACAGTGACACCAACACATGCTCTCCACAGCCCCCTAGAAAGTCTGGGCGCAGTCAGGGTCTGAGACCTGAGGAGACAGACCTGGGTTCAGATTCAACCCCTCCTTCTTACCTCTTCTTGATCCTGGATAAGTCATTGTTCCTGTTAGGGCCTGTCTCTCCTGCCTGCACAATGGATTATTGCAGCATGTGCTTCTTAGCGATGTTCAGGCTCATGTGGGTAGTAGCTACAAAGTAGGAGGAGAAATATCACTTATCAGTAGTGCCTCCAACCTCCTTTTTCTTCCTATTGTCACCTGTGTCTGCTTTTCTTCTAATCCCAGCCAAAGTCATTAGATCTAGAGTGTGTGTGTGTGTGTGTGTGTGTGTGTGTGTGTGTGTGTCCCAGAACTAAGCACCCTCTTGGTCCCCGAATACTGAGGAATAGGCAATCTGTCAGGATTTGTAAATTTGGAGACCAACTCTGTAGGAGAGTGTGGAGCCTTGGCCTGGTGCCTGAACATTCCTGAGCTCTGGACTCTGAATGTCGTGGACATTGGTACATGGGGCAGCATCTGCCGCTCTACTGAGGTCAGTTTCCCAATTTTCCACTGAGGTTGGGTTCAGAACTGCGTACTAGGAAGCCTGAGCTCAGAAGACAGGGCCCAGCTCCCTCCACCTGGGGGGGTTGTGGACAGAGGTGCACAGCTGTGGGTTCCAAAGCTGAGCTCCTTTTCAATACTGAGGAAATGACCATCCTGCCTGGTGAGATACATATATTCTAGCTGGAAGGAAACAGGTTTTGATTAAAAAACAGACATTGGTTAAATATTCCTGCCATTTGTACAGAAGCTTTACTCTAAAGGAGAAGACAATTAGCTGGATGTGGTTAGGAACAAATAAAGTAGCTCCAGTATCTACAGGGGTCTTCATGGCTTCCCTTTCTATGATAATTTCACCTGCTCCCAAACTACCAGTGAGAAGGGGAAACACCCTTGGGTCAACCTGATGCTTGTTTTTCTTGGTTTTCTTTTCCTAAATCCTATTTCCGTTTCCTATAATCCTAACAGTGGACTGAGTTCTTTACAGGAATTTTCTTGCAAACCTTTTTTTAATAATTGTGTTACATTTGCTTGCAGAAACCAGGAGGTATGTTAATTGGCATAGATTAGAAGAGCCAGGATTACATGTTCTAACAGTTAAATGCCGTTGTGAACCCAGCAGGTCATAGAAAAAACAAGGAACAATTGCTGGTTTCTCCCTGGCTGAGAGCAGCTTTTCTCCAAAGGGAGTTGGTAGAATTCCTATTCTCATTTTTCCTTAAGTCAGTAGGGAGTGCTAGTGGAGGGGACTGAAGGGGAAAGGGTGAAGGATATAGTGGGGGAGCTAGGAAGGGGGGAGATGGGGTGTTGGCATTTAATAGCTTCAGAAGAGTTCAGGGTCAGTCCCTAAAATTTCTAATTCCTTTCTTTTTTTAAAAGAATTTATTTGTGCTCCTCCTGAGAATTTCATTTCCAAATCAAGATATGCTTCCATTCATTCATTCAGTATAATGTTAGAGCTGGCATTTTTCTAATTCTTATTGCATTCCAAAAAGGTGATTTAGGCACGCAAAGACAACTGCGTTTTGATCAGTTTTAGGTGGATAGCTTCTGTATAACATGCTGGAGAACGCGATACAGGTCTGTGGCAAATAAGGAGGCCTCACACATCCTTCTCTCCTCCCCATCCGTGAGTGGAGGCGTGTCCTCCCCCAGCCAGGGCGATGGCGCCAAGCTGATGGAGCGGCAGGTGCATTACTGGATGGCAGCCCAGCCCACAGACAGGAAGAGAGACACAGAGAAAAAAGACCTGCCTACCACCAACAACACAGTCAAGTACACCTTCCACTCTCTCCAGGTCAGCAGGCTGCCCAGCAGTGGTGAGGCTGCAGCAACACCCACTATCTCCATGATGGTGGCACCAAGGAGAAGAAGAAGAAAGCACTGGTTTTGCCCAAGAAAACCAAGGACAAGGTCATGGAGTCCAAAAGCCAGTGTGCGTGGAGAGCACAAGCCTCCTGGTCTGCAGGACCAAACACCAGCAGAACATGCTGCGGGTCCTCATCAAAGGTGTGGTGTGGAATGACATGAAGTTCTTCCAGCTGGCAGCCCAGGATGGCGGAACGACCAGTGGAATGACTGGTCGCTATGACATGACCACCAGGAGCTGCCCCCAGCCCGCAGGCCTCAGGCCAGGCAATCAGGCCAGCAGGGGCTCCCCTGATCTTCCCGCCGGCCCCCTGACAGAGGGAGGTGACCAAAGGCAGTGGGGAAAAGGGGAGCAGGGCTGGGGGGAGAGGAGCACGGGACTGGTGAGCTGGCAGAGCCAGGCCGGCCATGGTGGGTACCAGCGGAGGCCCCTCAATCACCCTGCCGGTTGCCCCAGAGATCAGCCCTGATCACTGGTCAGGCCTAAGGACCCTACCCATGCATGAATTTTGTGGACCAGGCCTCTAGAATATACATAATTTTGCTAAGTCCAAAGAGCATTAAGAATCTCCATAAAAAACAAACAAAAAAATTTTTTAAAAATCACCATAGGAGAACCTATAACATATGCCTCTCATTCTGAAGCTTGAACTGATCAAATTTTGAATAACATTTGCTCAGCTGGGATACAGGGGAAAAAGCATGCTGTGTCAAAATATATCCCTACGAGTTTAAGAGCATGAACCTGGCTCTTCAGAGCAGCATCATTGGGTGGGAATGGACCACTGGAAATATTTGCTAGAATAGATAGCAAAGAGACACCTGGAATAAGTGGATTCCAAAACCGTATCAATGTCAATTCCATAAAAAACATTAGCCTTTTTATGAGTATTTCCCCACTGACATAAACATCCTCATGCGATGTTAATTGCATTGTATATGAACAGCATGGCTAACAAATTCATGTGACATGATGAAATGTGGCAAAGTGCTGTGATGGAGCCTAAAAAAAGAGAATGGATCATCTGTGTACTTTCTTCTGCGGTCATTTGTAAGTAAAATGATAACAGTGGGGTGTGTGTGTGGCGGGGGTGGAGAAGCAAAATATCACTGTAGGTGTACATATAACACATGAATATTTTTGTAGTTTTTAAAGTGTGAATATTATGGACTAAATGTAAAAGAATAAAATATATGTAGAATAAATTGTGATCACCTGTGTTACTACTAAATCCTAAAATGCTGCCAATGCATGTGTGTCTTTAAATAGAACATTAGGGTGACAGTTGGGAGACAGTTGAACTCCTGGTTCCATCCCAGTTTTCCCTTCCCCAGAGCTACTTACTATCATCCACTCTGTGCTTGTCCTTAAGTAGGTTTCTATAATTTTACTTGAAAGTCGTGTACTCACAAAATATCCTCAGGGTTGTTTTTGTATATTTGAAATGTTATTTCAATAGCATCATTCAGAATGTATCCTGACACTTGCTATTTCACTCAAATCACGCTTTTGCTACACATACTCCAGTCCATTATTTTACCTCTTTAATAGGTATTTACTATGATTACTTTATTCTCCTCTTGAAGGACATTTAGGTTATCTCTAGTTTTCCACCATCATAAACAACGCTGAAATGGACTTTCTGGAATCCTTCATGGGCACGTAAATGAAGCTTCTCTAGAGTATGCTGCTCAGAATGAGTTTCTAGGAGGAAGGCCATGCACACCTTAGGTCTCACTAGTGGGTGCAACTTCACTGGCTGGTTCAGCCATCCCCCCTCCCAGCTGCTGTGGATGATGGCTGCTCATGGCTCCTGAGGGCCCTTTCCCTGTCCAGAGGGGGTAGGTGCTCCCCCTCCACTGCCCTGGGATGTGGGCTCAGCCAGAGGCCAGTAATGACTGGCACTGGGTACACAAGCCTGGCTCCTGACCTCCAATGGGACTCACTCAGTGGGTACAATTCCTCTTCCAGATCCCCTCTCAAGTCCAGGCTGAATGTAATGTGCTGAGTCCACATCTCTGCTCACCTCCCTCCATCATCTTCTTCTGAGGTCCCTCCTTCACTACACTCTGTCCCAGTTCCCAGGAGTCACTGCTTCCAGGGAACCTGGCCCCAGATGACTAATATTGCCAAAGTCTCTCCAAAAGGGCTGCACCAATGTCCACAGTTAGGAGAGGCTTGAAGGCTGAGAAAGAGAAAGCCCTTCCAAGAGATGAGGTGGGGAAGGGGGAGAAGGCCAAGGTGCTGAGATGAAAGAGCTTTGTGAATTCAGCAAACTGAATGAAAGCCAGTGTGGCTGAAGAGTGGGGAGCAGACGAAAGAGAAGAATAGTGGTTCTTTTGTCCTGTCTGCTTGCTTTGAGAAGCTCTCTCCTATCCTGGTTTACAAACTCCATGAGGGGAAGAAAAGCCATCATGTCCATCCTGTCCATGGTGGGATCCCCAGCACCTGGCCCAATCCCACTATCAGAGATAATTATATTCTTAAGATAAATTTCTAGAACTAGAATTTGTCTACTCAAAAGCAAGTCCTTTTTGTTTATTTGTTTTTTAAAGTCACAAAATGACAATGTTGAATGTACATTTTTCTCCTTTTCAGTGTGTGTGGAAAAATACTCAGTAATATGGAGACAGTATTTTTCAAGAATGAGAGAGAGAGAGAGAGAGAAATTGAGTGTGTAGCATACTTCCAAGACTTTCAAGAAATATAAAATTAAATTTACAAAGAACTGGAAGAACAAATATAAGCAGTTTGGTATTTGCTTCAGTGACTAATCCTATCATAATGGTCTATAATAATAAAAGCGTAATATGCTAATTAGACCGGACATCCTTCCGGAGGACCTTCCAGACAAAGCCTGGGCTACGAGGGAAGCCAGTGCTGGCAGCCAGGGGAAGGGGAAGGCCTACTCTTGCACTAATATCGTGCATCGGGCCTCTAGTTTCTAGCATAAAAGCAAACAGTTTCTGGGTCTCACATATCTGCAATAATAATCAGTATAACTTATAATTGTTATCTTTGCATCTTGGAGAGATACCTTTCTCAGTATTTGTGATTTAGCTCCAAAAAGTTCCTTTTGCTATTTCCTTAAGGTATTGAGTTAATTTTTTTAAAAAAACTTATTTATCTTCACCTTGATTTACCAGTAAGGAGTGCTGTGAGAATTAGACCTGTTTCACAGATCAGATTGGCAGGGCTGCATGAACCTGACAGTTCCCATGAACTTGGGGGATGCAAGTTGAAACTCTCTCCCAGGAGGACACTCTGGCAATATGTATACAATGAAGTGTGCTTCCCTTTGAATGTACCTAGAAATGTGTCCAAAAGTGATGTACAAAGACATTTACTGATTCATTGTCTGTAATAGGGAAGACAGGAAAAAAGCTAAATATCATCACAATATTGATTATAAATATATATGATGCAATCACAAAATGTAATAACATGCAGCCATTAAAAATGATTAAAATATTTACAAGTATGTTCACCAGCACATTGAGTGAATAAAAATAATTTAGTAAGAAAACAAAATTGGAAAAATTTTGTTAACAAGACCTGGGATGATTTTTACTTCCTTTACATTTTATATTTAATGATATTTAAAAAATTACAACAAAATCCAAATAATAGAAAATAAACATATGTGGATGCAAATTTAATATGGAAGTTAATGTACTGGTGATTCTCAACACCAGGACCAGCCTGTCCTGCACAGTCCTCTGGGCCTCCTTGAAGAACAGGTCCCGCCTGGGCAGGTCCTGGAAGAAGCTCCTGTAGCGGTCATGCACGGAGCCCAGGGAGTGGACCTTAAGGTGGTAACCCAGCAGGATGAGCAGGAAGTGAATGTAGCCCAGCCAGGGGGGCAGAGGCACAGGTTGTAGGACAGCAGCTTCAGGAAGAGCCACAGTACAGCACTGAAGTGCTGCTGTGCCCCTGACACCGCGATCTTCACAGGCTGGGGGGCTGGGCATTGTAGTGACGATATTTTTATATCTACCAGAGGATGGTGCTGAAGGCCGCCTGGACCTCAGCCTTGGAGCAGGTGCACAGCCCGGGCAGCATGTGTTGCTCCAGGACTCAGGCAGGAACTGCCCCTTCCAGTCGGAGGTATTGAGGAGGAGATGTTCTGGGGCAGCTGGTTGTCAGAGATGAGAGGTGGTTCAGCTGGTGGTACACCGTCTCCCTGGGGATGTGCAGCTGGCTCAGCGGGTCGGGGCAGTGCTTGTTGTCCAGGCTGTTGGCCCGCTTGTTCCTGGCTGTGCCTCCTGCCCCTCCTTCAGGGATGTGCTCCAGCCCCAGCGGCCCGCCTGCTCCCCCTGGATCTGGTGGAGAAGATGAGGAGAGACTCGGTCTTGGTGATGCGACCGCTGTTTGCTTCCGGCTCATCTTCTCTGTCACCTGGGTGGACCTGGAGGCTCCTCCTGGTGCTGGCACTGTGGGTGCTCTAGCCTCCCTCTGCCAGGTGGGCTGGGACAGGTCTTCCAAGTATGGCCTCAGCCAGGGCTTCGGGGTCCTGAGGACTCTCTCATGGGCCACTGTCACTGTTCCGTATTGAATCGTACAGCAGGTCCAAGTCCTCCACCTGAAAGACATTATCTGAAGACTCCTGCTGCAGGTCCAGGTCTTCCTCCCACTCTTGGACCCTGCGAAGCCACACCCCAACTTTCTCGTTGGCATCTTGCTGCCTGATGGTGAGTGGCGATCTTCCTACCCTTTGGCGCTGCTTTTTGGGCTCCGCAAAGTCGAAGTCCTCCTCCTCTTGGTCCTGCCCGAGCTCGGGATCAGAGCTGCCCTGCTGATCCAAGAATACTTCATACTCCATCTCTGAGTAATGAACCCGGGCCTTGGGGCCGGCCTGCTGGGTGCTGTCCTTGGGGTCGATGGGCTGGCTGGACAGGGAGGCGATGTTGACCTCAGCCACGTGGGCCTCCGTGATGGTGCTATGGAGGCTCAGCATCCGGCCACCCTCGAGGGGTCGCTGCATTACCTCAGCCATGTCGATGGTGCCCATGGCGAGTGTCCGGTAACCCAGGCTGGTCTCGTTGTTAAGACGCTGCTTCTTCTGCAGCAGGATCTGCAGCTTGTTTCTTGCTCTGTTTAGGTTGTGAGGATACTGAAGGGAGAAGGTCAGCGCCAGGTCGGTCTGCACTTGACCACTAGGGGGCAGCAGAATCTCATCCGACCTCAAGATCTTTTTGGAGCCCTGTATCTTGACACTGATCACCACAGCGCTGAGCTCCTTCTCCAGCTTCTTGTAGATGAGCAGCTTGTTTAAGTTGAGGCTACACAGCCTGGGCAGGCAGGTGGGGCTGGAGCATTCCACCTCCCAGGTGGAAAACAAGTTCATGGGCACCTGTGTGTTGAGTGCGGCGGGCATGCTGTCCAGGCCCGCGGGTGCCGAGATGGGGGTCTGATTTCCATCCTGTGTGAGGAGAGGGGGCACATGCCATCAGAGGCAGCTCATAAACTGCCAGGTGGATAGGGGGCTGCAGCTCAGACCATACCCAAGGCACTCAGTGATGGGTGCAAGAGGTGGGATAGGAGTGATTGCAGGGACCACATGCTAACCTGGCGGCCTTGCAAACTCAGAGACCTAAAGTAACCACAAAGGATGGTCTGAAATTAAAGTGTTTGTTTGTTTTTTCACTCAAAGCAGTGGTGTCCTAGGCTGTCATCTTCCCTTAAAAAGGTCAATCTTTATCTAACTGAGCCTGTCTATTGTCTTTTTGAATCTATCCTATAAATAAAGAGAGAATATGCTAATGGGAGTCATGCCCTTGTGCCCTCCCGCCATCGTGCTGGGGGACCTGAGGCTGCGCCCCTTGCCCAGCGGGTCTTGACGGAGGACCTGAGGCCATGTCTGCCACCCGGCACCAGGCCGGGGGACCTGAGGCCATGCCCCCCACCTGGTGGGGTTTGATAGGGGACCTAAGGTTACACCCCCTGCCCTGTGGGGCTTGACAAGTGTAGGCTCAGCTGGGTCTGGGTCTTACACAATTTGGAGGTGTGCACTTGACTTGGGTGGGCGGGGACTTGACTCTGGGTCCCGCAGCACGCCCCGACTGTGATAGGAGGGAGATTTTCATATACATCTTACTAATTTTCTTTCATCTCTGACACTTCTATTATAGAGAAAGGGCAAAGAGCAATATTAAAATATTTCCTCTAATTAATTCCCTTTTAATATGCATGAATTTTGTGCACCAGGCCACTAGTAACAACATATTTTTGGAATGTCAAAGTAATTTTCCTCTTTAGTCAGACCCCTCAGAGCACAGGCACCGCTCTGCTCTCTGCAGAGACCACACATCCCTCATTGTTACCGAGTTCACTGTTAACTGTCCCGCACACACCACAGTGAAAGACGCGTGTGTCTATCATTTTACCTCTTATCTAGGCCCAGAGACCTCCCTGCTGTGCTTTTTCCTGCTTCCCTCCTCTATCAACAATGGATTTCATGGGACCCACACAAGTCTCCACATTTGATTGTGATGTATACAATGAGGTGCAAAGCTGCCATTCTCCGGAGCATTATTATCTCATGCAGTTGAAATTTTGCTTCACCCCAATTGTCTACACTTTGGCTCAAATAAACTCACAAAAATTCTGCACAGTTTTCCATGTTTTCTACATGGACAAGAGAAAAGGTTCTCGGCAGGCAACATAGACTTGGAGGTGAGTTATGATGAGACTCATTGGTGTCTTAGTCATTTCTTAGCAGAGGATGGACAGCACCTCCCTGTGTTAACAAGGTCACCCTGGGATTTCTGACAGAACATCCCACTCTAAGATGGGAACACAGAGGCTTTTCCTGGGGTGAGAGGGTCTGGATATTAGGACAAGTGGAGTGTTCAGGGCAGCACCGTTGACATGACAACATAAGGGGGTCACGTCACGGTCCCACAGCAGTGAACAGCTAGATAGCCAGCCCTGATAACAGGTACCCCTCCTGGTATGTTGTGCAGCCCAGGGAGGCCCCAACCCCTGACATGGAGGGACCACAGGTGTGTGGTCTAGGGGCAGCAAAGAGCAAAGCAACAGACTTGGTACCTTGAGCCAATGTCCTTTTGGGAAAAGCATCCCTATTAATCATGATGATGTGTAAGAGTGTGAGAAGTTTTGTAAGGATTGTCAAGCCAACATGGACACATGGAGATGGGCATTAACAAGGGAAAGTCTGGCCCTGGCCAGTTTGGCTCAGTGGTTGGAGCGTCGGCCTGTGGACTGAAGGGTCCCAGGTTCAATTCTGGTCGGGAGAATGTGCCTTGGTTGAGGGCACGTCCCCAGTGGGGAGTGTGCAAGAGGCTGCTGATCAATGTTTCTCTCTCATCGATGTTTCTGGCTCTCTATCCCTCTCCCTTCCTCTCTGTGAAAAAAATCAATGAAGTATATATTTAAAAAGGGGCGGGGGGGTCTGTAGAAAAATGCAAAAATACTCTTACTGAGCATGACGTGAAATGGAGCAAAGTCTCTCTTCTGATATTCCTAAAACTTTGTGGGCAGTGACTTTGCATCTCATCTGAAAGAGGTTGGACAGTGAGAGTCGGTTGTGGGGAGGATATGGGATCCATATTCCTTTGGAAATTGGACTCTATGAGGCACCTAGGGGAGTAGCAGGGCATCTTCTGGAACCCAGGGCTCCCTTTGATGACATGGGACCCTGGAGTCTGGGTCACCTCAGCACCTGCACTCACCCTGCGGCCGTGCTGCACGCTGGACGATGTATGGGGCATGGAGTTGAGGACTCCATCAGTCAGCTCCTCTCTGTTCTCCTCTTCGGAGCTCTGTAAAGACAGTTCCCAGTCACCAGGAGAAAAGCCTCTGAGCCCTGTTTTGCTGGATCTGTAACCCATGTGACCCTCTATTCCGGACACACACACGGTGATGCACTCAGACCTCCACTGCAGAGGAAAAGGTGCGACAGCCTGAGGGCTAGGGCTCCCATTGGCACAGATAAGGGACCCCTCTGGAAGCCCATCTCCACCTGCCTGCCCTGCCCTGAGGTCTGATCACAGCGGGACCTCTAGGTGATCCACAGCCCAAAAGCTGTTCCCGCCCTGGGCTTCTCCTTTCAGGTCCCTCTTCCCAACACATGAAGGGGAGGGGATGTGGGCTGCACAGGGATGGCACACAGAGATGGCCTGGCCAGGATTGTTCTGACCACCAGTCACCTTGTGTTACCTGAGGCCAAATTCTAAAATGTGGATAGATACGTCGGGGACGACGGTTGAACAAACGTCGGACCCGTCCGAAAAAGCTCTCACTGCGGGGTTTCTGGAAGCAAGAGCACCAATCACGGGGAAAACAGGAAGAAAACATCTTGCACTGGCAAATGCCTCTTGGCAAGTGAGCTGCCTGGTGGGCTAAATGTGGTTGCTTGGTTACGGGGGTTGCAAGTCCTATTGGATAGTGACCTCATACCTGGGATTGTCTTCCCTGAGTCCCCTCATCTCATGACAGCTATGCAAGTAGTCCTGTGGGCTGCTGTCTGCAGACCCCTCTTCTCCATGAAACACCTTATCTGTACACAGTGGCACCAGCACACCCCTCTGCCCAGCCCCCTAGGAGCTCTGGGTGCAGCCAGGGTCCCAGATTTGAGGAGACAGACCTGGGCTCAGACTCAACCCCTCATTCTTACCTCTTCTTGATCCTGGATAAGTCAGTGTGCCTGTCAGGGCCGTCTCTCTCCTGCCTGCACAATGGGTTATGGAGCAAGAGCTTCTTAGGGCTGTTCAGGCTCCTGTGGGGGAGGAGCTGTAAAGTAGGAGGAGAACAGTCACATGTAGGTAGTGCCTCCAACCTCTTTTTTCTTCCTATTCTCACCTCCTCTGTGTCTGCTTTTCTTCTAATCTCACCCAAGGTCATCACATCTAGAGTGTGTGTGTGTGTGTGTGTGTGTGCTCGTGTATGTACATGCCAGAGCTCCCTTTCTGGATCCCAGAATAGAACGGCCCCCACATAGGGAGGAACAGGCAGGAGCTGCCCAGTATGTCAGGATTTCTAATTTCCAGACCAAATCTTTGGAAGGTGGGAGCCTTGGCCTAGAAGGCCTGCACATTCCTGAACTCTGGGCTCTGAATGTCATGTACCCTGGCCAATCCCTGCCTGACTCCGGGCTTCAGTTTCCCAATTATCCAATGAGGGTGTGAACCACAACTACTTAAACATGAGCTGAGCATAAGGGACCCGGCTTTCCCCACTGCGGGTGGGTTGTGGACAGATCTGGTCCACTTTTCAGACAAATACTGTAGAGGCTGCCAAGTGCCCACCGTCTCCCCCGTGCCATCTCCATGTCCGTACACGATTCCACCAGCACAGCCTTTTCCAGAGCCCTGA
This sequence comes from Myotis lucifugus, assembly GCF_000147115.1. NCBI lineage: Eukaryota > Metazoa > Chordata > Mammalia > Chiroptera > Vespertilionidae > Myotis > Myotis lucifugus. Next base: position 73,788 of record NW_005872218.1, read on the forward strand.
GGAAACATGGGGGCACCTAGGACCCCACCTTTGAGGACACAGCAGGGTTTATCGCAGGACCTGCATTCTGACCGTATGTGATCCTGGGCAAGGCATGGACTCCAGGGTCACCGGTTCTCTCCTCAGTGACTCCCCATGGTCGCCACCTTCCTCGTGTGGTGTGAATGTGTGCCCTGCCCTTAAGTGTGGGTGTCAGTAGTGACTCCACGGAAGACGACAAAGGGATCCAACATGACCTCCATGATTTGGTTCTAAAAGTCAGTGCCTGGCCCGGCCAGAGTGGTTGAGCATCATCCTGTGCACTGAAGGATTGCTGTTCGGTTCCTGTCAGGGCACATACCTAGGTTGTGGGTTTGATCGCTATCGGGGTGCATACAGGAGGCAACCAATTGATGCTTCTCTCACACATTGATGTCTCTCCCTCTCCCTCTCTCTGCCTCAAGTCAATTTTGGGGGGGAAAAATTAACAATTTTAAAGCAAATTCATTTTATTTATTTTTTTAATCTTTATTGTTGAAAGTGTTACATACGTCCCCTTTTTTCCCAATTGACCACTTCTAGCTAATCCCTGCTCCCCACCCTATTGGTGAAGACGATAGGCCCTCACCACCCTACTGTCAGTGTCCCTGGGTTATGCATATATGCATCCAGTTCTTTGGTTGGTCTCCACCCACCCTGGAAAATTTTTTAAATATTCAGTGCCTACCCACGTGCTCACTCTGATCTGTGTTCTCTCTCTCTCTCTCTCTCTCTCTCTCTCTCTCTCTCCCCACATTGAGGAATAAGCCTTTGTGCTGTGAGTTGCTATCTGGAGAGACCCACATGGCCTAGCACTGAATGAGACCAACAGACAGAGAGGAAGTCAGGCCTTCCATCCAAACTGAATCCTAAAGACCCACCTCCCCCGAGTGAGCTCAGACCCTCAGTGACACAGATCCTGCCTCAAGTGAGACCACAGAAGTCCCAGCTGAGCCCTGCGGGATTCCTCGTCACAAACGTGTGAGCTAATAAGTGTGTGTTGGTTAAGTCTCTAGTGTGGGGTAACTCTCAGCAATAGGTCACTAGCACAGTCGTCCCACACCAGGCCCTGGGCCTGCCCTCCTATCTCCCTCACTTTCTCCTCCATGTTCCCTTCAGTCCCCAGCCCCTCATTTCTAACACCCTCTGCCTCCAGTTTGGAGGATGGCTGTGAAACTTAGAAAGCACCCTGCAAAGTAGAGCCAAACTGAAAAGTGTAATTTGAAATAGGAAACAGCTTCTGTTGAGAACACAGTTCTGAGCTTCCAAGGTAAGGAGACGCTCCATGCAAGGCAGGTGGCTGCCCCTCCAGACCCATTGCTAGTGCGCTCAAGTGCACTGCCCTCACCATGGGCCTCTAAGGTAGACCTGCCCCCCTGATTCCCAGACCTCATTTAATTTCACAGGCCTTCATCGGCTGCCATTGTGAAATCAGGATGAAGAGGGCAGACAAGTACTTATTCATCTTTCTGGTTTAGGAATCGCATCCTAAAGAGCCTGTGCAATGTCCCCGCGATGGGCTCACGTTCTCAGTGCTTATGGCCCTCAGGGTCAGCGGTAGGTCTCATCAGACTCCATTCGAATTTCCTTTCTCTCCATGTCAACCTACAGGCCTATCTCCTTGAGAGCAGGGACCCTGGGTGTGGTCCACAGTGAATACCCATTTGTCCTGAGACAGTGTAGCTTGTGCCATGGTGGGTGCCGTACAAGGCTGTAGTCCATCCTCACCAGGGGGTTCAGAGCACTGAAGAGGACTGATGTAAAAGGAGAAGCCAGGCTGTCTCCACAACCTTGTTCAGCCTTCGGGCGTCAGAAAGAATGGCTGCTGGGCTCTGGTGAGACAGAAGAGCCTCAGGAAAAAGCCCAGCTGAACCAGAACTCAGGGTCTGAGGGCAGAGAGGGGCACTGACCCCAGAGATTTGGAAGCGGTGCCTGTGGAGGAGATGAGTGTGGACCCCGGGCCCTGGGACATTCCCTGTCGCCTCCTCAGTGCTGTGGGCCAAAGAGGAGATGCTCAGAATGCTGCTCAGTGCGCGTGGAGCAGGGTGGACTTTCTGTCCAGGTGCAGGTGGCAGTCAGGGTTCAGGAACTGCTTGCTGCTGGTTAGCCCCTGCAGCATTCTGCAATGTGGACGCCAGGGGGCGACTAAGGCCATGCTTTGTGCATGTGCTGGTGGGAGGTCAAGTCAAACAAAATGTGGGTTCCCAGGGACAGCCCTGACATAAAGGGTCCCAGCCCCAATGCTCATCAGTCAATTTCCCCCAAACTCCCATTGTCCTGGGCCTCAAAAAGGTCACATCACATTAATAGAGCAGAAGGCTCCTGAGAGACTAATTATTCCCAACCTATGACTCATAGTAACACCACGCAGGCCCAGAAGAAACAGCCTTGCTCAAGACTCTGAAGGATTGTAGAGTTAAATTTTATAGAATCCAAATTAAATTTATGTTTGAGTATTTCATTACATTTTTCTTTAATAAGACTATGATACTGAATAGTATGAGAAAAATACATAGTTATAAACATATATATATAATGAACACAAATATTTTAAAACTTCATATAAAGGAGAGGAGAGAGCCCTCTCTGCTATGGCAACTGACACACACTGTGGCCCAGCACATGTTCCGAAGGGGCTGAGGTGAGTTGCTCACAAGCTGCAGGTGGGTCTATTTCTGGAAATTCAGTGACAGTTGTGCCTGGAGCCTGCTCTGGATCAGGAGAGGGCACCAGAATTGGCATTTCCTCTTTAGGTGTTTCTTCATCTTGCTCTGGAGCTGCTTCTGTAGATCCAGGAAGAGACCATGTTACCACCATGACTGACTTTGTGTGCCTTCCAAGGAAGGAACCTTCCATCCCCATCACTGAAGTCCCAGTTCAATCCCCCACCCCAGGAAGTCCCCCAGACTGCAGTCCACTGACCACTGACCTGAGCGGCTCTGTGCTCCTGCCTAAGCCCGGCCTCTGGGAGCTCTTCTCTGTGTGGCCCAGCCACGTGTCCTCCCCTCACACACACCACCCACTCCTCCTCCTCCTGTGTCTCCACCTCAGTGGGCTCAGGTGCTCCAGCTGTGAGTGGAGATACTGGGCCTGGGTTGGCAGGTCTGAGACTGGAAAGGTGAGCTCTATGGAGGCCGATAGCATCATCAGGCTGTGAAAGTCTGGGGGCTGATAAAATGTTCAGGGTACTGGTCCAGCCAGATGTCCAGGATGCAGGAGATGGCGAAGGGGAAGAGAGAAGTTGGAAGCAGAGTCTGAGTCCTGGCCTTTCCTTCCCACAGCCCTCCCAGAGCACCACTCAGAGAGCCTGGGGTCCTGTGCCTGCTGCTCCTGCCCATCCAGAAGTCAGATCCTACTCCTTGTCCACCTTCAGTCTGGCAGTCCTGGCAGGGACGTGCCTGATCACCCAGGAGGGGCTGGCACAAAGCCCTCCTGACAGCTCTGGATCAATGAGGGAGCCACCTGCCCCCTTCTTCAAGGGAACCTGACATGCTCTCTCAGTCTCCCTGTTCTCTCCCTTTACCCTCCCCCCCAAATGGCACCTCCGTGAGGACAGGAAGGGCTGGTGTCCACTCTGTTCATGTCATTCATTGGCACACAGTAGGTGCTCCAGGTATAGCTGACCAGTGAGCGAACAAAGAAAATCTGTCTGCACCTCTGGCTGCCCAGAGACCTCCTAACACCTCAGACTTTGGCTCCTGCACCTACGCGCTGCCTAATTCACTAGCTTCCCTGTGGGGTTCTTCTCCTCCGTTGACATTTAACTCCCATGGGTAGAGAGCAACAGACAAGCTGCCACTGAGGAGGTTCTACCAGATTAGTGAGCAAGGTCCCTGGATAAGGGTACAGGCTGGGCTGAGATTAGGAGAGGACGGGTATGAATTTTCTGAGGGGCTCACTGTGTCCCCACTCACCCACACCACCCATGTCCACATGCACAGCTCTCTGACTCCTGCCCTTTGTTCTAGGAGAAGCTCTCAGACCTCTGCCCTCTTGCAGAAATTCCACCATGAGTGGGATCCAGGCTTCAGCCAGTTCCTGGAATTCAGGCCCCATAGTCCCCTTACGGCTCTGATCCAAAACACACGTTTTCTGCTGAACGGAGGTCCACCGTCCTCTTCACAATACGGGAAGATACAGCCATCGGTAGAGGCCAGGAGGACGTCACATCGGGTGTCCTGTGGACACTACGAGCAGCCTGGTGTGACTGAATCACTCCCGACAAGAAGGAAGCTCTGGAGTGCAGCGTTGGGGTCTGCTCTGAGCACTGGATTATGGTCAGTGCCTAGAGACCTGTCTGTACCCGGCAGGGCTTCTCATATATTTGCTGAGTGAATGAGCCCAAACCAGCCCATCTCAGATAGCTGGGTGAGTCTGAATTCCACCGCTCAACCCTGGAGTTTCTGATCTGGCTTCACCCAGGACCGGGACCCATAATGGAATCTCCAATCTCTTTATCTAATGAGAAACGTGCTTAGCCCTGGGCCCCGAGGAGAATCACAAATTTGGCAGAGACTTTGTCAACAGGAAGAGAAAATGACCAATTGGCTGAAATACAGCCCCTCCAGCAGACCTCGCCAGTGTCCCGGCACCAGAGGCACCCCACTGAGACCCTACAATAACCCTATTGGGTGTCGCATTCTGGGGAACAATCACTTAGAGACATGCAGTGACCTGAAGATTCACAGCAAACAGGTGGCCAAATGACAACTGTGCTGTGCAGGGGCAGGGACTCACCTGGAACAAGGCTGGTCCCACACCTGTTGTAGCAAATGCTCTATGACAACACGGGAAGGTGGGGACAAATGTGGGGTCCCTGCCCAGGAAGGTGGGCACCTGGTATTTGCCCAGTTTGTCCAGTCAGTGAGCCCAGGTTGTCGGTACCACACTGGTCCTTGGTTTTTCTCTTCTGTTCTGCCTTGTGAGGATGGAGTTTATTGGACACCACCAGAGGGTAGTGCTGGGGCCACTGGGATGGTTTGCAGGTGGGCTCCGGGCTCGATAACCAGCCTCCTTGTTCTGTCAGGTGCTCCCATGGGAGGCCAGCGCTGAGTCGGGCACACAGGGAAACTGGCCATGAGGTGGGAACCCAGCTGCATGACCAGAAAGTGCATGTGCCCAGCCAGGGGGACAGGGGCACAGGTTGTAGGACAGCAGCTTCAGGAAGAGACATAGCACCACACTGAAGTACTGCTGTGCCCCTGACACCAGGATCTTCACAGGTTGGAGGGCTGGGCATAGTAATGATGGTATCTCTGTATCTAGCGGAGGATGGTGTTGAAGGCCGCCTGGTCCTCAGCCTTGGAGCAGGTGCACAGCCCGGGCAGCATGTGTTGCTGCAGGACAAAGGCGGGAACTGCCCCTGCCAGTTGGAGGCACTGAGGAGGAGGATGTTCTGGGGCAGCTGGTTGTCAGAGATGAGAGGTGGTTCAGCTGGTGGTACACCGTCTCCCTGGGGATCTGCAGCTGGCTCAGCAGGTGGGGGCAGTGCTTGTTGTCCAGGCTGTTGGCCTGCTTGTTCCAGGCTGTGCCTCCTGCAGCTCCTCGGTGATGTGCTCCAGCCCCAGCAGCCTGCCTGTTCCCCCTGGATCTGGTGGAGGTGATGAGGAGAGACTCGGTCTTGGTGATGCGCCCGCTGTTTGCTTGGGGCTCATCTTCTCCGTCTCCTGGGTGGACCTGGAGGCTCCTCCTGGCACTGTGGGTGGTCTAGCCTCCATCTGCCAGGTGGGCTGGGACAGGTCTTCCAAGTATGGCCGCAGCTAGGGCTTTGCGGTCCTGAGGACCCCCTCATGGGCCACTGACATGGTTCTCTATTGAGGCACAGAGCAGATTCGGGTCCTCCGCCACCTCAGGGAAATGATCCGAAGACTCCTGCTCTGAGTCCAGGACCTCCTCCCACTCTTGCACCCTCCGGAGCCACCCCCTCACTTTTTCGTTGGCATCTTGCTGCCAGGTGGTGAGTGGCGATCTTCCTACCCTTTGGCCCTGCTTTTTGGGTTCCTCAAAGTCGACGTCCTCCTCCTCTTGGTCCTGCCAGTGCCCGGGATCATAGCGGCCCTGCTGATCTGAGAATATCTCATACTCCATCTCTGAGTAATGAACCCGGGACTTGGCCTTGGGGCCGGGCTGCTGGGTGCTGTCCTCGAGGTCAATGGGCTGGCTGGACAGGAAGGCGATGTTGACCTCAGCCACGTGGGCAGGTGCCTCCGTGATGGTGCTATGGAGGCTCAGCATCCGGCCACCCTCGAGGGGTCGCTGAACTACCTCAGCCATGTTGATGGTGCCCATGGCGAGCGTCCGGTAACCCAGGCTAGTCTGGTTGTTAAGGGGCAGCTTCTGCTGCAGCAGGATCTGCAGCTGCTTGACTTCTCTCTTTAGGTTGTGAGGGTACTGCAGGGCAAAGTTCAGCGCCAGGTCGATCTTCCCTTGACAACTAGGGGGCAGCAGAATCTCATCCGACCTCAAGATCTTTTTGGAGCCCTGTATTTTTACACTGATCACCACAGCGCTGAGCTCCTTCTCCAGCTGCTTGTAGATGAGCAGCTTGTTTAAGTTGAGGCTACACAGCCTGGGCAGGCAGGTGGGGCTGGAGCATTCCACCTCCCAGGTGGAAAACAAGTTCATGGGCACCTGTGTGTTGAGTGTGGCGGGCATGCTGTCCAGGCCCACGGGTGCCGAGATGGGGGTCTGATTTCCATCCTGTGAAGGGAGAGGGGGCACATGCCATCAGAGGCAGCTCATAAACTGCCAGGTGGGTTGGGGACTGCAGCTCAGACCGAACCCCAAGCACTCAGTGATGGGTGCAAGAGGTGGGACAGGAGTGATCATAGGGACCTCATGCTAACCTGGTGGCCTTGCAAACTCAGAGACCTAAAGTAACCACAAAGGATGGTCTGAAATTAAAGTGAGGTTTGTGTGTGTGTGTGTGTGTGTGTGTGTGTGCGTGTGTGTGTGTGTGTTTTAACTAAAAGCAACTTATGGTGGGTAGTGGTGTCCCAGGCTGTCATCTTCCCTGAAAAAGGTCAGTCTTTATCTTAACTGAGCCTGTCTTTTGTCTTTTTGGATCTATAACAACATATTTTTGGAATGTCAAAGTAATTTTCCTCTTTAGTCAGACCCCTCAGAGCACAGGCACCGCTCTGCTCTCTGCAGAGAGCACACATCCCTCATTGTTACCCAGTTCACTGTTAACTGTCCCGCACACACCTCAGTGAAAGACGTGCGTGTCTATCATTTTACCTCTTATCCAGGCCCAGAGACCTCCCTGCTGTGCTTTCTCCAGCTTCCCTCGTCTATCAACAATGGATTTCATGGGACCCACACAAGTCTACACTTTTGATTGTGATGTATACAATGAGGTGCAAAGCTGCCATTCTCCGGAGCATTATTATCTCCTTCAGTTGAGATTTTGCTTCACCCCAATTGTCAACACTTTGGCTCAAATAAATTCATAAAAATTCTGCACAGGTTTCCATGTTTTCTACATGGACAAGAGAAAAGGTTCTCGGCAGGCAACGTAGACTTGGAGGTGAGTTATGATGAGACTCATTGGTGTCTTAGTCATTTCTTAGCAGAGGATGGACAGCACCTCCCTGTGTTAACAAGGTCACCCTGGGATTTCTGACAGAACATCCCACTCTAAGATAGGAACACATAGGCTTTTTCTGGGGTGAGAGGGCCTGGATATGAGGACAAGTGGGGTGTTCAGGGCAGCACTGTTGACATGACAACAGGAGGGGATCACGTCCAGGTCCCACAACAGTGAACAGCTGGATAGCCAGCCCTGATAACAGGTCCCCCTCCTGGTATGTTGTGCAGCCCAGGGAGGCCCCAACCCCTGACCTGGAGGGGCCACAGGGATGTGGTCTTTGGGGCAGCAAAGGACAAAGCAACAGACTTGGTACCTTGAGTCCCATGTCCTTTTGGGAAAAGCATCCCCACTAATCATGATGATGTGTAAGAGTGGGAGAAGGTGTGTAAGGATTGTCAGGCCAACATGGACACTTGGAGATGGGCATTAAAAAGGGAAAATCTGTAGAAAAAATGCAAAAATACTCTTGGCTGAACATGATGGGAAATGGAGCAAAGTCTCTCTTCTGATATTCCTAAAACTTTGTGGGCAGTGACTTTGCATCTCATCTGAAAGGGGCTGGACAGTGAGAGTGAGTTGTGGGGAGGATACGGGCCCCAGATACCTTTGGAAATTGGACTCTAGGAGGGACCGAGGGGAGTAGCAGGGCAGCTTCTGGAACCCAGAGCTCCCTTTGACTACATGGGACCCTGGAGTCTGGGTCACCTCAGCACCTGCACTCACCCTGCGGCCGTGCTGCACGCTGGATGATGTATGGACAGCTCTACCTCCTCCAGGGGCATGGAGTTGAGGACCGCATCTGTCAGCTCCTCTCTGTTCTCCTGTTCAGAGCTCAGGACTGGGAACTTCCCAGTCACCAGGAGGAAGCCTCAGAGCCCCGTTTTGCTGGTTCTCTACCCCTGTAGTCCTCCACTCCAGACACACACACAGTGTGATCTGCTGAGACCTCCACTGCAGAGGAAAAGGTGTGACAGTCTGAGGGCTAGGGCCATTGGCACAGATAAGGGATCCCTTGGAAGCCCATCTCCACCTGCCTGCCCTGTCCTGGGGTCTGATCACAGCGGGACCTCTAGGTGATCCACTGCCCCGAGAGCTGTTCCCACCCCAGGCTTCTCCCTTCTGGTCCCTCTTCCCAACACATGAAGGGGAGGGGACATGGACTGCACAGGGATGGCGCACAGAGGTGGCCTGGCCTGAATGGGTGTGACCCAGGCCACCTTGTGTTACCTGAGGCCAAATTCTAGAAAGTGGATAGATACGTCGGGGACAAGGGTTGAACCAAAGTCTGTACCATCTGAAAAAGCTCTCACTGCAGGATCTCCGGAAGCAAGAGCACCAATCACTGGGAACACAGCAAGAGAACATCTTGCACTGGCAAATGCCTCTTGGCAAGTGAGCTGCCTGGTGGCTAAAATTGGTTGCCTGGTTATGGGGGTTCTAAGTTCTATTGGATAGTGACCTCATACCTGGGATTGCCTTCCCTGAGTCCCCTCATCTCATGACAGCTATGCAAGTAGTCTGTGGGCTGCTGTCTGCAGATCCCTCTTCTCCATGAAACACCTTATCTGTACACAGTGGCACCAGCACATCCCTACCTCCTAGAAGCTCTGGATGCAGCCATGGTCCCAGAGTTGAGGAAACCAATCTGGGCTCAGACTCAACCCCTCGTTCTTATGCTTCTTGATCCTGGATAAGTCATTGTTCCTGTCAGGGCCCATCTCTCTCCTTGCTGCACAATGGGTTATGCAGCAAGTGCTTCTTAGGGCTGTTCAAGCTCCTGTGGGGGAGGAGCTGTAAAGTACCATGAGGGCTGTTACATGTAGGTAGTGCCTCCAACCTCTTTTTCCTTCCTGTTGTCACTTCCTCTGTGTCTGCTTTTCTTTTCATTTCACCCAAGGTCATCACATCTAGATCTGTGTGTGTGTGTGTGTGTGTCTGTGTGTGTGTGTGTGCGCTCGCGCGCGCACATACCAGTGCTCCCTTTCTGGATCCCAGAACAAAACAGCCCCCACATAGGGAGGAGCAGGCAAGAGCTGCCCAGTATGTCAGGATTTCTAATTTCAGGATCAACTTTGTGGTGAAAGGGGGAGCCTTGGCATGGAAGGCCTGAGCATTCCTGAACTCTACGCTCTGAATGTCACGTACACTGGCCGATCCCTGCCTGACTGACAATGGGCTTCTGTTTCCCAATTATCCAAAGAGGATGTGATTCAGGACTGCGTAAGCATGAGCTCAGCATAAGGGGGCCCCGCTGTCTCCACTGCGGGTGGGTTGTGGACAAAGGTGCACCTTTGTGATTCCAGATCTGGGCGCCCTTTCAGACAAATACTGTTGAGACTGCCAAATGCCCACTGTCTCCCCCATGCCATCTCTATGTCTGTACACGATTCCACCAGCACAGCCTTTTCTGGAGCCCTGAGCAAACCTGGGTGCACCTAGGACCCCACCTTTGAGGACACAGCTGGGCTTATCTCAGGCTCTGCATTCTGACCCTCTGTGATCCTGGGCAAGGCATGGACCTCTCGGGTCACCAGTTTCCTCCTCAGTGACTCCCCATGGTCTCCACCTTCCTCGTGTGGTGTGAATGTGTGCCCTCCCCTTAAGTGTGGGTGTCAGTAGTGACTCCAGAGAAGACGGCAAAGGGATCCAACACGACCTCCATGATTTGGTCCTAAAAGTCAGTGCCTGGCCCGGCCCGAGTGGTTGAGCATCATCCTGTGCACTGAAGGATTTCTGATCAGTTCCTGATCAGGGCACCTACCGAGGTTGGGGGTTTGACCCCTAGTTGGGGTGCATACAGGAGGCAACCAATTGATACTCCTCTCTCACATTGATGTTTCTCTCTCTCTCTCGTCAATTTTTTGAAAAAAAATGAATTTAATAATTTTAAAGCAAATCCATTTCATTTATTTTTGAAATCTTTTTTTGAAAGTGTTAAATATGTCCCCTTTTTTCCCCATTGACAACTTCTATTCGATCTCTGCCCCCAACCCCAGGCCTTCACCACCCTATTGTCTGTGTCCCTGGGTTATGCATATATGCATACAAGTTCTTTGGTTGGTCTCTTCCCACCCTGAAAAGTTTTTTAAAAGTTGGTGCTTATCCACTTGCTCACTCTGATCTGTTCTCTCTCTCTCTCTCTCTCTCTCTCTCTCTCTCTCCCTCTCTCCTGAGGAATAAGCCTCTGTGCTGTGAGTAGCTATCTGGAGAGACTGATATGATCTAGCACTGAATGAGACCAACAGACAGATAGAAAGTCAACCTTCCATCCAAACTGAATCCCAAAGACCCACCTCCCCCGAGTGAGCTCAGACCCTCAGTGACACAGATCCTGCCTCAGGTGAGACCACGGTAGTCTCAGCTGAGCCATGCGGGATTCCTGGTCACAGATGTGTGAGCTAATAAGTGTGTGTTGGTTAAGTCTCTAGTGTGGGGTAACTCTCAGCAATAGATCACTAGCCCAGTCATCTCACACCAGGCCCTGCCTGCCCTCCTATCTCCTAAGTTTTCTCCTCCCAGTTCCCTCCAGCCCCCACCCCTCATCTCTAACACCCTCTGCCTCCAGTTTGGAGGATGGCTGTGAAACTTAGGAAAGGACCCTGCAAAATAGAGCCAAACTGAAAAGTGTAATTTGAAATAGAAAACAGCATCTGTTGAGACCACAGTTCTGAGCTTCCAAGGTAAGGAGACATGCCGGGGCTCATGTCCCAGCATCAAGAAGGGTTCAGGAATCTGGAAAAGCTGTGCACAGATGACATAGAAATCCAGAGACTAATAAAGAGTCCGGAGACGAGTTATAATTTTGAAAGGCATTGGGGGTCAGAGGACCTTCAGCTAAAGGAACTGAAGACTCCCTCCTTGTCTAGGACTCTTGCTTTTATTAACACAATTTGTCCTAAGGCAAGGTGGAGATAATACACGTCAAAGGGTAAGTTTTCAAAGGGTACAGAGGCATTGTCAGTTTGGGGAATAGCCTATGGCTGTTCAGGTGTTCGGCCAGTAGGAGGCAGTAACAGGTAGATTAAGATGCCTTTTGGTGACTGGCAACCACAGTCAGTTTCCTATTCAGGTTTGGGGAAATGCCATTAGCCATTCCCAACAGGTGACTACATGTGTGACTCAACCCTGTTGAGACCCCCAAGTTTCATTAACCTTTTGATGAAACTCTTAAAATTATGACATGCTGGAATTGGTCTATGGCAGAGACGCTCCACACAAGGCAGGCGGCTGCCCCTCCAGGCCCACTGCTAGTGCGTGCAAGTGCACTGTCATCACCATGGGTCTCTAAGGTAGAACTGCCCCCTGATTTCCACACCTCATCGAATTTCACAAGATTTCATCAGCTGCTATTGTGAAATCAGGATGAAGAGGGTAGACAAGCACTTATTCATATTTCTGATTTAGGAATCGCATCCAAAAGAGCCTGTGCATGTTCCCAGGATGGGCTCACGTTCTCAGTGCTTATGGCCCTCAGGGTCAGCGGTAGGTCTCATCAGACTCCATTCAGATTTCCTTTCTCTCCGTGTCAACCTACAGGGCTGATCTCCTTGAGAGCAGGGACCCTGGTGTGGGCCACAGTGAATACCCATTTGCCCTGAGTCAGTGTAGCTTGTGCCATGGCGGGTGCCATACAAGGCTGCAGTCCATCCTCACCAGGGGGTTCAGAGCACCGAAGAGGACTGATGTAAAAGGAGAAGCCAGGCTGTCTCCACAACCTTGTTCAGCCTTCAGGCGTCAGAAAGAATGGCCGCTGGGCTCTGGTGAGACAGAAGAGCCTTAGGAAAAACCCAGCTGAACCAGAGCCTAGGGTCTGAGGGCAGAGAGAGGCTCTGACCCCAGAGATTTGGAAGCGGTGCCTGTGGAGGAGATGAGTGTGGACCCCGGGCCCTGGGACATTTCCTGTCCCCTCTTCAGTGCTGTGGGTCAAAGAGGAGATGCTCAGAATGCTGCTCAGTGCCCGTGGAGCAGGGTGGACTTTCTGTCCAGGTGCAGGTGGCAGTCAGGGTTCAGGAACTGCCTGCTGCAGGTTAGCCCCTACAGCATTCTGCAACGTGGACGCCAGGGGGCGCTTAAGACCACGCTTTGTCCATGTGCTGGTGGGAGATGAAGTTAAATGAAATGTGCGTTCCCAGGGGGAGCCCTGACATAAAGGGTACCTGCCCCAATGCTCGTCGGTCAATTTCCCCTAAAGTCCCATTGTCCTGGGCCTCAAGAACGTCACATCCTTAGAGCAGATGGCTCCTGAGAGACTAATTATTCCCAACCTATGACTCATAGTAACACCACGCAGGCCCAGAAGAAACAGACTTGCCCAAGGCATTGAAGGATTGTAGAGTTAAATTTTATAGAATCTAAATTAAATTTATGTTTAAGAGTATTTCATTACATTTTCTTTAATTAGTCTGTATGTTACTGAACAGTATAAGAAAAATACAGCAAAGTTATAAACATGTATATGATAAACACAAATATTTTAAAACTTCATATAAAGGAGGGGAGGGAGTCCACTCTGTCCTGGCAGCGGACACAAGCTGTGGCCCAGGATCTAGGACCTCAGGTTCTGAAGGAGCTGAGGCGAGTTTCTCAAATGTTGCAGGTGGTTCCACATCTGGAAGTTCAGTGACAGCTGTGCCTGGAGGTACTCTGGCTCAGGAGAGGGCACCAGAGTTGGCGGTTCCTCTTTAGGTGTTTCTGGATCTTCCTCTGGAGCTGCTTCTGTAGATCCAGGAAAAGAACATGTTACCACCATGACTGCCTTTGTGTGCCTTCCAAGGAAGGGACCTCCCAATTCCATCCCTGAAGTCCCAGTTCAAGACCCCACCCCAGGACGTCCTCCTACTGCAGGCCCTGGGCACTGACCTGAGCGGCTCTGTGCTCCTGCCTAAGCCCAGCCTCTGGGAGCTCTTCTCTGTGTGGGCAGCCACATCCCCTCCCCCTCCCCCACACCACCCACTCCACATGCACAGCTCTCTGACTCCTTCCATTTTTGCGAGGAGAAGCCCTCAGACCACTGCCCTCTTGCAGAAATCTTGCAGACCCAGGGTGTTGCCACCTTCTCCAAGTCACAGTCCCCATACTCCCCTTAAGGCTCTCATCCAAAGCCCATTCACTTTTCCTGCTGGTCTAGAGATCCACTTTCTGCTTCACAATACATGTAGATCAGCGATACTTTGAGGAAGAAGTCACATCGACTGTCCTGTGGACGCTACCTGCCTGTGCAGCCCAGTGTGACTGAATCACTCCTGACTAGAAGGAAGCACTGGAGTGCAGTCCTGGGGCAGCGCATTTGCTGAATGAATGAGCCCAAACCACCCCCATCTCAGACAGCTGCGTGAGCCTGGGGTCCCCCTGCTCACCCCTAGAATTTCTAATCTGGCTTCACCCAAGACAGGGACCCCTAATGGAATCTCGAACGTCTTTATCAAAAGAGAAAATAACTTAGCCTAAGACATGAGAATCACAAATAAGGCAAGAGCTCGGTTAAGGAGAAGAGAAAATGGCCAATAGGAACAACCACAGCCCCTCCAGCACACCTCTCCAGTGTCCAGGTTCCCAGCGGGCCTTTCCCAGGGGGACCCTCCCAATAACCCCATGAGGCTGGGCCTAGGCTCTCCCCATGTTCAGAGAAACAAACACTCAGAGAGGTGCAGTGACCTGAAGACTCACAGCAAGCAGGGGGCTGAGTGACCACTGTGCTGTGGAGGGGCAGGGCTCACCTGGTACATGGTTGGTCCCACACACATTGGTTAGTCCCGAATGTTCTGTATTAACACAGAAGGGTGGGTGGGACCAAGGTGGGGAAGCTGCCTAGGAAGCTAGTCACCAAAGATAGGACCAGTTTATCTAATCCATGTTCCTGGGCAGTCTGCTAGGTACAGATATATATATATATACCCTCTGAGGGTCAAGTTTATTTGGAATCCAGAGTGAGTGGTGCTGGGGCCACTTGGCTGGTTGGCAGCTGAGGCCCAGAGCTGGACTGACAGGTCTCCATGATAGGCTCAGGATGCCCCCAATGGGAGGCCAGCAATTGGCCTCTGGCCACCCAGCTCTGAGTCTGGGCACAGGGTGGAGCCAGCTCCCTGGGAAGCAGAGTCCTGGCTCCAGGAAGGGCAGGTGGAGAAGGTGAGGACAGTTCTCCCTGGGTGGGTCAGGGTCCAGAAAAACAGACTTGCTCAAAGCTCTGAGGGTTTATGGGCTTAAATTTTATAGAGTCTAAATTAAGGTAATATTTGGTAGTATTTCAGTAAATGTTTTCAACAGTACACTGTATGTTATTAAATATCATAAAAGTATAGTAAAATTATAAGTATATGTAACATGAAGAGAAAACTTCTAACACTACATCTAAATAGGGTGCGGGTTGGGGGGCGCCCTCTCTGCCGTGGCCGCTGACAAGCGCTGTGGCCTGGGATCTGGCACCACAGGCCTCGCAGGAACTGGGGTGAGTTGCTCCAATGCTGCAGGTGGTTCTTCTGCCTCTTGAAGTTCAGTGAAAGCTGGGCCTGGATCCGGCTCTGGTTCTGGAGAGGCCATTAGGGTGGCGTTGCCGCTTGAGGGTTTTCCTGATGTTGCTCTGGAGCTGGTTCTGTAGATGCAAGAAGAGGACATGTTACCACCCTCACTGCCTTTTGTGTGCCTTCCAAAGGCACACTCACCCACACCACCCCCGGAGGCCTCCTCCTCCTCCTGTCTCGGCCTCAGTGGGCTCAGGTGCTCCCGCTGTGAATGGAGGCACTGGGCCTGCTTTGGCAGGTGGGAGACTGGAAAGTTGAGCTCTATGGAAGCCGACAGCATCATCAGGCTGGGAAATTCTGGCGGTGCTGGTCCAGCCCGATGCCCAGGATGCAGGAGACGGCCCTGAGGAGAGAGATAAGTTGAAAGCAGAGACTGAGGCCTGGCCTTTCCTTATACACGGCCCTCCCAGAGCACCACTCAGAGAGCCCGGGGTCCTGTGCCTGCTGCTCCTGCACATCCAGAAGCCAGACCTACTCCTTGTCCACCTTCAACCTGGCAGTCCTGGCAGAGAGTGCGTAGTAACCCAAGAGGGGCTGGCAGAAAGCCCTCCTAACTGAGAGTCTGGATCAATGAGTGAACCACCTGTCCCCTTCTTCAGGGGAACCTGACATGCTCTCTCAGTGTCCCTGTCCCCTCCCATACCTTCCCACCGAAATGTCAACTCCATGAGGACAGGGAGGGCTGGTGTCCACTCTGTTCATGTCCACTCATTAGCACACAGTAGGTGCTCCAGGAATAGATGACCAATGAGCAAACAAATGAACTCTGTCTCTGTCCTTGGCTTCCCAGGGCCTTCCTATCACCTCAAACTTTGGCTCCTGCACCTACATGCTGCATAACTCTCTAGCTCCCCTGTGAGGTTCTTTGCCTCCCACTGAAACTCAACTCCCTCAGGGCTGGGTACACTTGGCAAGCTGGCCGTGAGGAGATGCTACCAAATTAGTGAGCATGATCCCTGATGAGGGGTGCAGGCAGACTTGGATTAGGATTGGACGGCTATGAATTTTCTGAGAGGCTGACTCTGCCCTTGGGCTCCCACTGCTCTCCCACACCACCCAAATCCACATGCACAGCTCCCTGACTGTTGTCCTTTTACTAGGAGGAGCCTTCAGACCTCTGTCCTCTTGCAGAAATCCCACCATGTGTGGCATCCAGGGTTCTGCCAGAACCTTGAATTCACAGTCCCCATACTCCCTTCAGGGCTCTGACCCAAAAGCAACTCACGATTTCTGCTGGAACACAGGTTCACCTTCCTCTTCACAATACGGGAAGATGCAGCCACAGGGAGAGGAGGCCCGGAGGATGTCACATCGGCTGTCCTGTGGACACTGCGAGCCTGTGCAGCCTAGTGTGACTGAGTCGCTCCCGACTAGAGGGAAGCTCTACTGTACAGGCTTGGGGTTTGCTCTGTGCACTGGATTATGGTCAGTGCCTAGAGACGTGTCTGTACCTGGAAGACTCTGATATATTGGATGAATGAATGAGCCCAAACCAGCCCCATCACAGATAGTTGGGTGACCCTGGCCCCCACTGCTCACCCCTGGGGTTTCTGCTCTGGCTGCAGCCAGGACAGGGACCCATAACAGAACCTCCAGTAACTTTATGACATGAGACAAGAGCTTAGCCCTGGGCCCGGAAAGAATCACATATGAGGAAGAGAAAGGAACAATTAGTACAACCACAGCCCCTGCTGAAGACCTATCCCCTGTCCAGGCACCCAGAGAAAGCTTTAGGGGAACACCCTACAGTTCCCAACAAAAACCTATGATGTTGTTCCTTGATTTACCTCATGTTCTTAGAAACAAACACTCAGAGGGATGCAGTGATCTGAGAGTTCACAGCCAGCAAGGGGCCAAATGACCACTGTGCTGTGGAGGGGCAGGTTGCTCACCTTGTAAATAGTTGGTACAACCGTTGGGTGGCAGCAAATGGTCTTTGATAACCTGAAGAGGTAGGGATGAAGGTGGGTCGCTGCCCAGCGAGGAGGGCACTGGTTTGTCCAGCCCGTGTGCCTGTGTGATCTGCACCATACAGCACTTTTTATGTTGCCCTGTGAGACCGGAGTTCATTGGGAACCATAAGTGGATGGTGCTGGGGCCACTTGGTTGTTGGGAGGTGGGGTCCAAGGCTGGGCTGGCTGGCCTCCGTTTCATGCTGCAGATACTCCAATGGGAGCCCAGCCCTTTGCCTCTGTCTGCCCAGCTCTGAGTCTGGGCACAAGCTGGTGCCAGCTCCCAGGGTTAAGCTGAGCCCTAGTTCCCAGGAAGGGCAGGTCTCCAAGGCCAGAACCCTTCTCACTGACAGTGCTGGGGGTCCTGAGGCCAAAACACACCTTCCATGATGCTCCATCTCAACTATGATGTCCTGACCTCCCACCTGCCGGAGTGTTCTGGTTATTGAACAGAGCATTTGGGGGTCCCAGTGAGGGCAACCCCCTTAGGTTCCAGGCTGTGAGCGCATTCAAATTCAAAACAGTTTTTCTGTGTTTCCACGGTCTGTGTCTATAGTTAACTGAACTGTTGACAGAAAAGCAGCTGGGTCCTCCTGGGCTTGGCCCAGGCAGGGTGAAGGGCAGGGGGAGGGGCGGGGCTAGAAGGTGGAATTGTTGTGTTTGAAGATGCAGACTGGCAAGTGCTTGACGTGGGAGGACCACTGGGCTGCCAGCTGGAAGAACGTCACGTCGTTCCACTCCACGCCGTCAATGAGGACCCGCTGCCTGTGCTCCTGGTTCTGGGCAGAGCAGACCAAGCGGCCAATGCCCTGGATGCACTGGCTTTTGGACTCCAAGTCTGTGCCCTTGTCTTTCTTGGACAAAGACATCACCTTCTTTTTCTTCTCCTCGGTGGTCACAGTCATGGACATTGTGAGCGCGGCTGCAGCCTCGCCGCTGCTGGGCAGCCTGCTGACCTGGAGAGACCGGAAGGTGCCCCGGAGTGTGTTTTTGGTGGCAGGCAGGTCTCCCTTCTCCTCGTTCCTCTTCCTGTTGGTGGGCTGGGCTGCCTCCCAGTAATCCACCTGCAACTCCATCAGCTCAGCACCCACACTCTGGCCGGGGGAGGACAGGCCCCCATTCACTGACGACAAGGAAATTAGCTTGTGTGTGGCCTCCCTGGCGGTGGATAGAAGCACATTGGAGCATGAGGGGACCGCTTCAGCTGAGTCTCCTGACGTGGCTGAAATTGGCTCCACACTTCCAACTTTCACTGCCCACACAAAGGGAATGAACTTCTGTGAGGACAACTCGTCCGGGCTGTTCGGCTTAGAGATGAACATGGCCTCTGCGATGGGCAGCTGGAGGACACAGTTGGCCCCTGTGAGGTACTCTCTGATTTTCAACACAATGTTCTGCACAGCATCCTGGGCCTCCAGGTGGAAGAACAGTTCCCACCAGGCCAGGTCCCGTAGGAGTTTGTGGTAGCGGCAATCCACGGAGCCCAGGTACCTGGCCAAGGGGTGGGAACCCAGCGGGATGACCAGGAATCGCATGGAGTCCAGCCAGTCCGGGGCCTTGTGGGACAGCTGCTCCACAAAGACCCGCAGCACGGTGCTGAAGTACTGCTGGTCCCCCGCCACCGCGATCTTCACTGGCATTGTGGCCTCGGTATTGCAGTTGCGGTATCTTTGTATCCAGGAGATGATGGAGCTGAAGGCCTCCTGGACATCCACCATGGAGCCGGTGCACACGACGGGCAGCGTGTGCTGCTGCAGGACGTCCGACAGGGACTGCCCCTGCCTGTCGGAGGTGTTGATGAGGATGATGTTCTTGGGCAGGTAGTCGTTGGAGATGAGGCTGTGGTTCAGTTGGTCGAACACAGTCTTCCTGGGGTCCTGCAGTTGGCTCTGTGGGACTGGACAGCGCTCCTTGACCAGGCTGTTGGACGACTCATTCAGGGACCTGCTCCAGCCCCGGCGGGCGGGCTGCTTCCCCTTGGAGCTGGTGGAAGGGATGACCAGAGACTCGGTCTTGGTGGTGCGCCTCTTAGTGAGCATGTCCTGGCCAGAGGTCCCTGCCTCCGGGCTGTCCCCAGGCTGTGCCGGCTGCGGCCCAGGGTTGTGCATGCTGTGGGCCACCCATTCGGAGTCACTGTCGCTTGACAGGCTTTCACAGTATAATCTGGGCCTGTGGGTCCTGAGGACTCTGTCGTCCTCCTCCATATCTGGGCTGGACAGGCTTTCAGAATATGTCATGAGCTCAGGCATGGGAGGGGTTGGGAGGCGGTCATCATCCTCCATGTCTGAGCCACTGTCGCTGGGGCACACCACGCTCTCAAACAGAAAGGCCAGGTCCTTGTCCACATCAGGGACTTGCTCCTCAGACTCCTGCTCCGAGTCCCGGACCTCCACCGTCATTTGGTACCTGCCCAGCCACTCTGCGACTCTCTGCTGGTAGTTCTGTTGCCTGATGGTGGATCTCCTCCTTCCTATCGGGTTCTCCAGGTCCAAGTCATCCTCGTCCAGGTCATGCCTGTGGGCGGCATTATAGCTGACCTTCAGCTCAGAGAAGACGATCTCAGAGGCTCCCTCAGTGAAGTTATCCGTGGCCTCCGCCCTGGAGCCGGCCGGCACGGCGTTGTCCAGATGGTGGACGGTCTGTCTCGATAGGGACAAGATCCAGCTCTTGACCACCTCGGCGGTGCGTGGGGTGCTGTAGCCCATCAAATCAGAGACATTGCCACTGAACAGCTTACCGCCTGTTCCCTGGGTTTTCATGGGCATGTTGGCCGGCTGAGGAGGCTCATTCTGCCTCCGGGCACTGTGTAAGCTCCTTGTCTCCGTCTGCCAGCTGGAGTGTTCCAGTCCATCAAAGTATTGTCTGGTATTGGGCTTGGTGTTGCTGAGGATGCTGCTATCGTCCTCTATGTCTGGGCCACCGTCGCTGGGATTCTTAAGGGTGTCATTGAGAAGGTCCAGGTCCTCCTCCACCTCAGGGACAGGCTCTGTAGGGTCCTGATCCGAGTCCAGGACCTCTTCTGACATGTTAGACCTGGGAAGCAGTGCCATGACTTTCTGCTTCAAGTTTTGTTGCAGGCATTGCTGCTGCTTCTGGGGCTGCTCCAGCTCAAAGTCAGCTTCTTCCAGGTCCTGCCTGTGTGTGAGATTGTAGCTGGC
The DNA here is from genome assembly GCF_000147115.1 of Myotis lucifugus. Taxonomy (NCBI): domain Eukaryota; kingdom Metazoa; phylum Chordata; class Mammalia; order Chiroptera; family Vespertilionidae; genus Myotis; species Myotis lucifugus. The sequence continues at coordinate 94,024 of NW_005872218.1, forward strand.
GTCCAGCTCAGTGAAGCTTTCAGATTTCCCCTCCATATAGCCATTCATGGACTTGGCCTTGGGGCTGCCCTGCATGCTGCCATCCTCGTCGTCGATGGGCTGACTGGACAGGGAGGAGATCCAGATCTCAGCCACCGTGATGGAGGACCCCTGGATCCTGCTGCTGAGGCTCAGCACCTGGTCACAGTCGGGGGGTCGCTGTATCAACTCAGCCATGTGGATGGCACCTGTGGCCAGTGTCTTGTAGCCCAGGATTGTCTGGTTGGTATTGCACTTCCTCTGCTGCAGCATGATCTGCAGCTTGTTGCCTCCTCTCTTGAGGAAGTGGGGGTACTCCAGGGAGAAGGTCAGAGCCAGGTCAGTCTCCACTGGTCTGCTGCTGGGCAGCACAATCTCCTGGGATCTCAAGATGCCCTTGGAGCCCTGCATCTGCACTGCTATCACCATGGAGATGAGCTCCTTCTCCAGCTCCTTCAAGACCACCAGCTTCTTTACAGTGAAGCTGCACAATCTGGGCACGCTGCTAGGTCTGGAGCAGTCCACCTCCCAGGTAGAGAAGAAGGTCATGGGCACTGGCGTGTTGGGCACAGTGGGCGAGCGGGCCAGGCCCGCAGGTGGCGAGGAAGCTGCAGCTGCTTCCAGGGAACAGGTACTTGATGGTTTCTCCCCCTGTGGTGGGACAGAGGAGGGACATGATTGGTGGCAAGAGGTGGGGCACAAGTGATCGAAGGAGAGAGTAAATGACAAATAGTCACACGCTCATCTGTGACTCGCACAGGTAAGGCCTGCATGGTGGCCTTTCAAACTCAGAGACCTAAATTAACCACAAAGTTAGCCTGAAGTTAAAACTTGTTACCTAAACACAGTTTATGGTGTGTAGTCATGTGCTAGGCCAGTATCTTCCCTGAAAAAAGTCAATCTTTACCTTAACTGAGCCTGTCTGTTGTCTTTTGGCATCTGTGATAACATACCTTTGGAATGTTAAAGGAATTTCCCTTTTTCTCGCCACCTAGGAGCACAGGCACTGCTCTGTGCTCTGCAGAGACCACAAAGCTGCTCATTGCTATTGAGTTCATTGCTAACTATCCTGTGTGCACCTGTATAAGTGAGGTATGTGTCTCTCATTTTACTTTTTATCTAATCCCAGAGATTTCCCTGCTTTGCTCTCTCCTGCCTCCCTAAGCAATGGATTTCATGTGACCCACATACATCTCCACTTTTGATTGTATGTGTAAAAGCAGGTGCAATACTGCCATTCTTGGAGCACTACCTCAATACAGTGAGATTTTGTTTTCCGGCCACTGTTGACAGTTGGGCTCCAATACACTCACAAAAATTCTGCACAGGGTTGAATGCTGCCTACATGGATATTTACTTGGCTTACTGAGGCAGGATTCTAAAGGTCACACAGGACTGCCCTGCAGACCCAGACCGGTGCTAGGATCCAGCAAAGGGCCCGTTGGGCCACCAGTTCCCTGCCAGTCAGGTGAATTTGGCTAAGTTGTCTCTTGAATCCAGAACCTTCCTTTGCTTGTGATAAAGGGTTTGACTTTAGTTAAGCTGTATTTTTAAATCCCCAAGGTGGAACTAAGGTTAAGGGTTGACAGAATTAGGGCTAAGGAGAGACAAGAGGAAACATGGGTGGCTGGTTTTTGACTCTGGGTTTTCATTTGGATTTGCTTTCTGAGTGTCTGAGCAAAAAACCTTCACTGTATAAGTGAGAGCTGAACTTGTTCTGCTCCGAAGGGACACATCCTCCTTCTGACCTGAATCTCGGTTGTTCTTAAGCAACTAAGAATCTTTGCGGAGGTGTCAGAGGTCATTCCTCATGCCAAGCAGGAGCCCCATAGGGAAATTCCAACTCAACTGTAATTCACCTGACTGGCTCCTCCAGGGAGAGCCCATAAGGTTAGGTCCACCAGCGTTCCTAGCCCTTCCTGAGGTTTTTATTTTTATTTATTTATTGATCCTCACTCGAGTATATTTTCCCCATGAGTTTAGAGAGAGAGGAAGGGAGGGGGAGATACAGAGAGAGAGAATGATAGAGACATAGATTGGTTGCCTCCCCCTGGCGCTCCAGTAAGGGCCAGGGATCAAGCTGCAACCAAGGTACATGCCCTTCACTTTGAATCAAACCCAGGACCTCTCAGGGCCTGCATTCTACCCATGGAGCCAAACTGGCTAGAGCCCTTCAGGTCGCTTTAGATAACTGGGAGAGAAGCCGAGGCACATAAGAGGGGTGTGAGCATAATGGAGCTCAACCTAGAAGCAGCACACTTCCAACCACTCCACAACATCCCTAGAAAACTTGCTCAGATTCTGCAAATATAAAATAACAACAATAACAATAAAAACAAACACACCTATAATTAACATGGGAAGTTGTGCCTCCAGGGCTGGGACCTCCCAGACTCCAGCCCTCATTAACCCCTGATAGGAAGCCTTTTCTTGCAAGTGCTTTACAGAAATGAGAAGATTTAACTTGAAAAAAATCAACTGAGAAATGGCCAAGATAAATTAATTTTTTGCAGGCAAAAAGAAAACTAGAAATATGCTGGCCCCAAAATGAAAATGATTGAATAGGAAGCATGTCTTGATTTGGAAATTAGAAGCTTCTAAGGAGAAGCACAGAAAATTCTTTTAAAAAATAAATTAATAATAAATTGTAGAGACTATCTCTGAACTCTCCTGAAGCGAATAAATGCTAACAACCCATCCTCCCCCTTCTATAGCACGTCCACTACATCTTTTGCTCTCTGAGCTTCCTTGTCCAGACGTGTTCTTTCCCTTCCCTTCTTCCTTCCCCTTCTGTCTCCTCCACTACCCCTTCCTACTGACTTAAGGAAAATGAGAATAGGAATTCTACCAGCTCCCTTTGGAGAAAAGCTGCTCTCAGCCAGAGTGGAATCAGCAAATGTTCTCCATTTTCTCTATGGCCCTGATTGGTTCACAAAGAAATGTAACTTTTAGAACATGTAACCCTGGCTATTCTAACCTATTGCAATTAATATACTTTTGGTTTCTGGGAGCAAAAGGAAGAGAATTACTAAATAAGTTTGTAAGAAAACTCCTATAGAGATGTCTGCCCACTTTAGGGATTATAGGAAACTGAAATAGGATTTAGAAAAAGTAAACAAAACAAAGAAGCATAGGGTTGCTCCAAGAGTGTTTCCCCTTCTCACTGATAGTTTGGGAGAATTTGAAATTATCATAAAATGGGAAGCCACTAAGGCTCCTGTAGATACTGGGGCTATCTTATTTTTCTTAACCGCACCCACTAATTGCTTTCTCAATCAGACTAAACCTTCTGTACAAAAATGTCTGCTTTTTAATCAAAACCTTTTTCCTTTCAACTAGGGAATGTTATGGAACTATATATCTACACTAATAAAAGAGAAACATGGTAATTAGTGTATGACCGCTACCCTTCCCATTGGCTAATCAGCATATCCTTATGCAAATTAACTGTCAGCCAAGATGGCGGCCAGCAGCCATGCACTGAAGCGAACAGGGAGGCTTGCTTACTCCAGTGACCGCTGACTCGAACGTTCCCCGCCTGAGTTGCCGGCCTCTCAGCTGCAACTCTAAGCAACTATGTACTATGTTGCAAATAAGAAGCTAAACAAAACCCCAGAAACCGGCTTTCAATCAGCCAGGTTCAGCCAGCTGGACCGCAACATTGTATCAAATACAGAAGGAAAAACAAAGGCCAGAAACTGGCTTTCAGCAGCTGAGGCCTCAGAGCTAAAGCTGGCCCAGAATAAAAAAAAAAAAAAGAAAAAAAGGAGCTGTTGGGAGCTTTAGTCACCCGCCAGCCGGAAAACGGCCCTCAGCCCCTCAGCCAGACTGGCCAGGCACCCCAGTGGGGACCCCCACCCTGATCCAGGACACCCTACAGGGAAAACCAGCCGGCCCCCACCCGTGCACCAGGCCTCTATTCTATATAGTAAAAGGGGAATATGCCTCTCGGCACCGGGATCAGTGGAGCCACGAGGTCTCCCGGAAACAGGATCAGCATGACAGGGGGCAGCGCCCAAACCCCCTGATCGCCCTGTGGCTCTGTGAGTGACAGGGGGCGGGGCCACAACTTCCCTATTCACCCTGCTCTGTTCATAACAGGGGAAGGCGCGCCAAACCCCTGATCAGCCCTGCTCTGTGCCTGATAGGGGGGAGCTCCCCAATCCCCTGATCGCCCTGCAGCTCTGTGTTTGACAGGGTGCGGCGCCCCAACCCCCTGATCGGCCCTGCTCTGTTTGTGACAGGGTAGAGCCATAACCTCTCCATCGGCCCTGCCCTGAGTGTGACAGTGGCGGCGCCCCAACCCCCTTATCGGCCCTGCACTGTGGGTGATAGAGGGTGGTGCC
>NW_005872218.1:99092-101452 GCF_000147115.1 Myotis lucifugus
TATATATATATATATATATATATATATATATATAGTTTGCTAATCAAATCTTTCCCAACTCACCTGATAGGTAAGGGTTTTTTTCTTTTATATGTAATCAGTGATGCCTCCATACACTTTTTCCAGAATAGTTATATATTTAGAATAAATGAACGAGATACTGAACCAAAAGGGAAAGTAATGATTTTAAAAGAACCTTCCAGGAGGAAACTAACCTTGAGTCTGACTGGAGGTTATGCTAATCATCTTTTCTTTATTATTACCTTCCACGAGAGCTGAGAGCCTGAGAAATGGCTTAACAGGGTACCCACCCTACTCAGAATGTCCCCAGAAAGCCCAGAGACATGCAGACATGCCTCTAACACTGGGTTTGCTCATATGTCTCTCTAACAATGGGGAACCAGCCCACAGTGACTTGAGAGTCCTCTTTTGGGGTATATATTCACCAAATGGGAGAAACTGGACCCTGAGTCCCTCAAGAAAGAAGCCAATCTTCTTTTGTTACACCACCTACCTGGTCCCAATATAAAGTGTGTAATAGAGAGGTTTGGCACCATTAACTTTAAGACTATCATGCAACTAGGACCTGTTTTTCATTCCCAAGGGAGATGGACGGAGGTTTCATATACCTGAAAGCCTTTATACCTCTCAGAGGTGTGTGCTTTCTGGAAGCTAGAAAAATGTTCCCAAATAGAAAGAAACATTCCCAAAATGGGCGAATGAATTTGTCGGTGCCTTGCCAACATTTGGGTGGCAACCCAGTCCCTGGGGTATTGAAAATGACTATCCTTGTTTTACCAATGAAGTTTTCAAGGCGCCAGAGGTATGGCTGCAGGAGCAATTCAAAGCCCACCAAATCCTTTTACCTTCAGCAAACCACCCCCCTAATTAATTTCAGAAACTTATAGATAACTCGAGGCCCAGTGCACAACATTCGAGCATTGGGGGTTGGGGGTGTCCCCTTAGCCAGGCCTGCCCTTTAGCAGTCTGGAAGTCCTCAGGGGCTGTCCAACTGACAGCTTAGGCCCACTCCTCGCCCTCCCCCCTCAGTGCACTGACCACCAGGGGGCAGCTCCTGCGTTGAGTGTCTGCCCCCTCGTGGTCAGTGTGCATCATAGTGACTGTTCTGCCATTAGGTTGATTTGCATATTACCCTTTTATTATATAGGATTGGCTTTATGCAACCAAAGTCCCAGAACCTTTGAAGTGAAAATACCTGAGTTTATTTTTTAAAATAAAAATACAAATCTCTGGAAGGTATGTCTTATCCCAATAGAAAAAAAATACCTCACCCACCAACACAAATCACTTTAGCTTATTTCAACTATTTCTTTCTAACTTAGTAAATTTTAATGAAAGTTATTGAATATCTAGATATTTTGAAATAACATGAAATACTGAAACATTGATTGCTAGACAAGTTCACCTGCTTTTGGGTTTTTTCATACAGAAGGTTTATAAAATGGATTTGGAGCTGTTGATGTAATGACTTGTGTTTTGTTGAAGGTGTGTTTTTTGGAAGTGAGAGTGTGATTAAAATATGTTCATCAACGTCAATCTAAGGAATGCTGGTTGTTCACTTTTGTGCTTATCATTGGGGAAATTAAGGCTCCTAAGAGTTAAAAGTTCCAGTTAAGTTGGAAGGAATTATATAGTTGTGATAATAAAAGGCTGGAGGTAGGGAGAGTCATATTTGAAGGAAAAGGACAAATGTAAGTTTCCTAAGGAGAGTTATTTCTTAATGGGTAAGAAGGTTTGTGAAAGTTGAGGAAAGGTTTGTAAAACGGGGTACAGGCTATAAAATTTTGTGAAAGTTTTAACTTTATAAAAAAACTAGAGGCCCGGTGCACAAAAATTTGTGCACTGGGGGGGGGGGTGTCCCTCAGCCCGGCCTGAGCCCTCTTGCAGTCTGGGACCCCTCGGGAGTTAACGACCTGCTGGCTTAGGCCTGCTCCTGGGTGGCAGAGGGCAGGCCCAATCCCTAGGTGCAGCCCCTGGTCGGGCTCAGAGCAGGGCTGATTGGGGAGTTGGGGCGCAGAGCAGGGGCCAATCAGGGGGTTGAGGAGCTCTCCCCCTGTCATGCACAGAGTAGGGCCCCATAAGGGGAGTTTGGGCACGGCCCCTTGTCACAACACAGAGCAGGGCCGATCAGGAGGTTGGGGGCAGCTCGTCTATACAACCACAAGCATGCCCATCAGGGGGTTGAGGAAGTTCCCTCCTCGTATCAGCCTGAGGAAGGGCCCAATGGGGAGTTGGGGCCCGCCCCCCTTGTACACACAAAAGCAGGGCCGATCAGGGGGTTGGGGCACCGCCTCTCTATTCACCCAAAAGCAAAGGCCAGTACAGGGGGTTTGGGGGCC
>NW_005872218.1:101552-103157 GCF_000147115.1 Myotis lucifugus
CACACACAGAGCAGGGCTGATCAGGGGGTTGGGACGCCGCCCCCTGTCACACACAGAGCCACAGGGCGATCAGGGGGTTTGGGCGCTGCCCCCTGTCACGCTGATCCGGTGCCAGGAGGCCTCGCGGCTCCGCTGATCCCGGTGCTGGGAGGCATATTACCCTTTTACTATATAGGATAGAGGCCTGGGGGCCAGCTGGTTTGCCCTGAAGGGTGTCCTGGATGAGGGTGGGGGTCCCCACTGGGGTGCCTGGCCAGTCTGGCTGAGGGGATGATGGCTGTTTGCAGCTGGTCACACACCCTTCAGGGTGGGGGTCCCCACTGGGGTGCCTGGCCAGTCTGGGTGAGGGGCTGAGGGCTGCTTTCAGGCTGGCGGTTGTTGATTGAAGCTCCCAACTGCTCCTTTTTTTTATTTTATTCTGGGCCAGCTTATCTCTGGCTCTAGCTCTGAGAGCAGGTATCTGGTTTGTTTCGGTTCTATAATCGAAACAATGTATAATTCCAGCTCTGAGATCCCGGCCTATATTTGTTAGAATGTTTCAAACTGCCAGCTCAGAGGCCGGCAAGTCAGGCGGGGAACTTGGAGTCTGCAATTACTGCAGCAAGCAAGCCTCATGTTCGCTTCCAGCTGCCTGGCTGCCGGCCGCCATCTTGGCTGACAGTTAATTTGCATAAGGATATGCTGATTAGCCAATGGGAAGGGTAGCGGTTGTACGCTAATTACCATGTTTCTCTTTTATTAGTGTAGATTCTTGGGGGGAATCCAAGATGGCGGCATAGGTAAACACCTGAGATTGCTGCTTCACACAACCACTTCAAGAATACAACTAAAAGACAGAACGGGCATCATCCAGAACCACAGGAAGGCTGGCTGAGTGGAAATTCTACAACTAGAAGGAAAGAGAAAAGCATACCGAGACTCAGAGGAGGTGCGGTGTGGAAGTTAAGTGCAGAGGTATGGAGGCAGACGTGGAAAGGGCTGGCGGCTGAGGACATGGCTGTCTTTTTCAATCGGGAGGGAGTCTCAAACTCCCAACTGCTCTGAACTCCAGTTCTGGGCGAGTCTCTGGGGACCCTGACTGATACGGGGAGAAGCTAGACTGTCTGGCATCATTCGCATCTGGAGGGCGGCTTTCTCTAAGAGGTGCTTGCAGCGATTACCCAGACACTGAGACTCAGGGCCACTTAGGGCTGGACTGATGATCAGCCATAGCTGTTTGCTCCGCCCTATTGATCCCCTGGGACCCCGCCCTGCCCAAGCTGTGCATGGAGGCTTTTACAATCTGAAAATTACCTAACAAACTTGCAGCTGGCCCAAGGCCCCAGGGCAACTTGCATTCCTTCACAGCTGAGCTCCTGCTGAGTAGCCTCAGGCAAAGGCTAGATTAGCACCTCTTTAGAGATCCAGGAGCCAGTATGCCTGGTGGTCAGAGTGGGACCATCCAGATTACAACCCCTCAGACCCATAAGGGACACACTCAGGGGGCAGACTCAGTGAGCACCAAAGCCCCACTGAAGCAAGTCTCGCCCCGGAGGGTGTCTTCCAGCACAGAAGTTCTCCCCACTGCAGAACACAGCTGAATTCTCACAGCCAATTGGCCTGGAA
>NW_005872218.1:103702-112325 GCF_000147115.1 Myotis lucifugus
GGTGAGACCTCCGATAAATGTAATGAGATCCTCAAAAAATCCATGTCAGACCCTCAATGTTATGATAAAGGACCAACTGGAAATTAAGCATTCACTGACTGAAATGGAGGATATTATAAAGACTCCCAACAGCAGACTAGAGGATCGCAAGAATCAAGTCAAAGATTTGAAATACGAAGAAGCAAAAAACACCCAACCAGAAAAGCAAAATGAAAAAAGAATCCAAAAATACGAAGATAGTGTAAGGAGTCTCCGGGACAGCTTCAAGTGTACCAACATCAGAATTATAGGGGTGCCACAAGAAGAGAGAGAGCAAGATATTGAAAACCTATTTGAAGAAATAATGACAGAAAACTTACCCTACCTGGTGAAAGAAATAGACTTACAAGTCCAGGAAGCACAGAGAACCCCAAACAAAAGGAATCCAAAGAGGACCACACCAAGACACATTATAATTAAAATGCCAAGTGCAAAAGACAAAGAGAGTATCCTAAAAGCAGCAAGAGAAAAACAGTCAGTTACCTACAAGGGAGTACCCATACGACTGTCAGCTGATTTCTCAACAGAAACTTTGCAGGCCAGAAGGGAGTGGCAAGAAATATTCAAAGTGATGAATGCCAAGAACCTAAACCCAAGATTACTTTATCCAGCAAAGCTATCATTCAGGATTTAAGGTCAGATAAAGAGCTTCACAGGTAAGAAAAAGCTAAAGGAGTTCATCACCACCAAACCAGTATTATATGAAATGCTGAAAGGTATCCTTTAAGAAGAGGAAGAAGAAAGGGCGGGGGGCGAAAAAAAAAGGACACTTATGTAATACCCTTTGTAATACTTTTAGCGAAAAATAAAATAATATAAAAAAAAGAAGAGGAAGAAGAAGAAAAAGGTAAAGATACAAATTATGAACAAATACACATCTATCAACAAGTGAATCTAAAAATCAAGTGAATAAAAAAATCTGATGAACAGAATGAACTGGTGATTATAATAGAATAAGGGACATCGAAAGGGAGTGGACTGACTATTCTTGGGGGAGAAATGTGTGAGGGGGATGTGGGAAGAGACTGGGACAAAAATTGTGCACCTATGAGCCAAAACCGGTTTGGCTCAGTGGATAGAGCATCGGCCTGCGAACTGAAGGGTCCCAGGTTCGATTCCGGTCAAGGGCATGTACCTGGGTTGCGGGCACATCCCCAGTAGGAGATGTACAGGAGGCAGCTGGTCGATGTTTCTCTCTCATCGATGTTTCTAACTCTATCTCTCTCCCTTCCTCTCTGTAAAAAATCAATAAAATATATTTTAAAAAAATTGTGCACCTATGGATGAGGACAGTGGGTGGGGAGTGAGGGTGGGAACTGGGTGGGGGGGAGTTATGGGGGGAAAAAAGAGGAACAAATGTAATAATCTGAACAATAAAGATTTAATTTAAAAAAAAGAAGAAAATATTCTTGCATTTTCTCTGTAAAAATTAGTAATTCAAATTATATGTATGGTCTGTATGTGATGCGTTCATCTATGTGATATGTATGGTGAATTTTCAGCCTCCAGATGGCATTACTAGCATATAGTCTTTTCTTGGCCTAAAAAGATTAAATTCTTATGTAAATTAGGGCGAATTCTGTAATCTGGACAAAATATTTAATATTAAAACTGTTTCTAAGTGTGATTAATGTCTTTTAGAGTTATTACCATAAGTCTGTGTTTGCTTTACTTCGATTTACAAAAAGTCCAGGCTGTAAGCTTTTGTGTATGTATATTTGCAACCTTCACAAAGTTTCCATTTTAAGAGACTTTTTAAACCAGCAGTTCTCAACCTATGGGTCGCGACCCCTTTGGCAGTCGAACAACCCTTTCACAGGGGTCGCCTAAGACCATCCTGCATATCAGATATTCACATTACAATTCATAACAGTAGCAATATTACAGTTAGAAAGTAGCAACGAAAATAATTTTATGGTTGGGTCACAACATGAGAAACTGTATTTAAAGGGCCAGAAGGTTGAGAACCACTGTAATTTAAACAAAAGAATGACTTTGAGTTAATTCCAATGGACCCTGGAATACTTCAAGGATTTATTCTCTATCCTTATTGAAGGAATAAGGATATTTTATATTTTATATGCTTGAAATTAGGCCTATTTTATATGCTCAAAATTACATGGGAAGCTTAGCTAAATTAAAAAATAAAAATGGCTGATCTATTTGTGTACATATGCTTTTATTACAATGGATGTTCTAAAGATTTCAACCTGCTGTATGAGGGACCCACCAAGATTCAAAGAAAAGTTCAAATAGGAAGCTCTCAGGGGTAACAGTTCACTTGTCAGTGACACCAGTCCAGCCAAGAGGGATGGTTCCCTGTGAGGGCGTCTGGCAGTGGGACTCCAGGTATTTGTGGCACAAACATTGGAAGTTTATGAATTATTTCCAGTGCTCAATACAGGAAGCCATGGACAATGTTTTAAAATCTTACATATTATTTGTTCTTCTATATTGAAATTATGTATTGAATCTATATATACATGTACTTACATATATTTTATATTATTCTCTCTCATTTTACAGTAATTATTATTTTCCAAAAATTACTGTCTTAAAATGTTAAAGCTTACTAAACAAGCAGTTTTTTTTTATTAATTGCATTATAATCAAATCTATAACCATGCCACTTTGTTTTGTCATTCATAGAAAGTTACTGTTTTACACTACTGAATTTTCAAATATGTTACATCTTTAGAAAAATCCATGAAAAGAACTCTGACTTACTCTAAGTTAAGGTTTCTAAGCAGGTCACATCTTTGAACTGAATGAAGAAGCATAGAACTCCAAGGAATAACTGAATTTATGAAAATACTGGCAAATAATCAGAACAAAAAAATGGGTATGGGACTAAATGAAGTGAAGATGATTATTGTTGTATGACTCTGTTTAAAATACTGCTGATTTTAAAATTTTTTTGTTTTCCAAATATAAAGAAAACTAGAAGCAGACATTCTACATTACTATCAATGACTCACTAAGAAGGTTATAGGGAATGATAAATCAGTGACATTCATTTTACAGTACTCTCAATAGACAAGACTTCAAAGACCAAAACCTACAGCCAGGAGATTTTTGTTTATTGAAACACATTCATTAAAGACTCTCTCCAACGTGTTAAAAAGGACCTTACCTTATCAGAGGCCTAACCACAGATGGACATCTGTCTCTGACACTGGCCTCCATCCACCATGGACATTGAAGACTTTTCAAGGATGAGAAACCACTAGCCATGGGGGCCGACAGCTTCCCCAAGAAGTCAGCAAGGCCTGGATGCTCACAAATTACTGCTACTCAAACCTTGTTCTTACATCACTTCATTGTTATTGATTAAATGTCCATCAGAGGATTTTATATAGTTATTACCCTCCTTATGGTTTTCTAATGGAAACAATAACTATCTCCCCAGGCCCCTCCCTTATTAAATATAAAAAGTTGAATTTGGATACCTGCTACTTTTTCCCACCTACTAGACAATGACATTCTGATGATCAGTTATGATAAGGAAAGAGTAGAGAGTCTTAATTCATCTGGCCAAACATAGCATAAGTACAAGGGACAGTGGATGAAGAAGGAAAACATATAATTAGCTTAATAAACAATTATAATAATACATGGAAAGTGATTTTTGGCTGGTTGGGATGCTTAGTCCCCTCAGTCTAGCACTAGACATGTTTTATTCCTAAACGGTGTTACTGCTTTAATGCTGTTGCTTTTGTTGCTGGTATGTAAATGTTATACTAGTTGCAAAATACCAAAACTTAAGACAAGCAGCAAGAGGACTCAGCACATGGTTGCTCAACATTTAAAATTGATACAGAATATTTTTTAACAAGGACATATAGGATCTCATGGCCTCCCATTCTCCTGACTTTTTATTTTGAATAGTAATTCCACCTTTAATGCCATTTAAGGTTATAGTCTTGCCTGATCCCCAATGGTCCATTGTTTAGCAAGACAAAATATTAACACTGATCATCAATCCATACTTTGTATTAACTTATGAATAAAAGGAGGATGTGTGGACGAATAAAGGGGCCCCATGCTAACCTGACTAGCTCAGGGAAGTCGGGCGTGGAGGCCTTGCAAACTCAGAGACTTTAAGTAACTACAAAGGATGGTCAGAAATTAAAACACTAACTGAAAGGAGCTCATGGTGGGTAGTCATGTCCTAGTCTGGCATCTTCCCTGACAAAGGTCAATCTTTACCGTAACTGAGCCTGTGTACGGCCTTTTTGCATCTCTGATAACATAGCTTTAAATTATCAAAGGAATTTTCCTTATTTTGGACAACACAAGCACAGGCACCGCTCTGTGCTCTATGGAGACCACAATCCCCTCAGTGTTATTGAGTTCATTGTTGACTTGAAACTATCCTACGTCCACCATTGTAAAAGAAGTATGTGCCTATCATTTTACCGTTTATCCCATCACAGAACTTTCCCCACTTTGTTTTCTCCTCTCTCCCTAATCTATCACCCATGGATTTCATGGAACCCACATAAGTCTGCACTTTGCTTGTAACTTATAAAAGAAGATGCAAAATTGTCATTCTCCGGAGCATTCTCTCAAACCGTTGATATTTTGCTCGCCCACAATTATTGACACTTTGGTTCAAAAAAAAACACACAATACTTTTTCACAGCTCTGAAACTTTTTCACATTGATAAGAGAAAAGGTTCTTTGCAGGAAAAGTAGAATTGCAGGTGAGGAATAGGAAACACATTAGTATCTTAGGTCATTTTCTTAGCAGAGGACGGACAGCACATGCTTGTATTAACAGTGTCACCCGTGTGGTTTCTGACAGAACATCCCAATGTAAAATGAGACACAGAGGCTTTTCCTGGGGTGGAGGGTCTGGATCAGGGGTCCTCAAACTTTTTAAACAGGGGGCCAGTTCACTGGCCCCTCAGAGTGTCGGAGGGCCGGACTATAGTTTAAAAAAAAACAATGAACAAATTCCTATGCACACTGCACATATCTTATTTTGAAGTAAAAAAACAAAACGGGAACAAATACAATATTTGTATTTGTATGTGGCCCGCAGGCCATAGTTTGAGGACCCCTGGTCTGGATATTAGCACATGTGGTATGTCCAGGGTGGCACCATTGTCATGGCAACCGAAGGTTATAAAATCCAGGTCCCACAGCAGTGAAGAGATGGGTCGCCAGCCCTGATAACAGCTCCCCCTCTTGTTATGTTGTGCAGCCCAGGGAGACCCTAGCTCCTGACCTGCAGGAGATGGGTACACAGATTCCTTTGAAAACTGAATGCTAGGAGGGATCTCAGGGGAGTAGCAGGGATCCTTCTGGAACCCAGGTCCCGTTGACTCCCTGGGGTTCTGGAGTTTGGGTCCACTGGGCCCCTACACTCACCCTGAGGTCATGCTGCATACTTGTGGGTGTATCAGGTATCTGTGCCTCCTGCAGGGGCATGGAGTTGAGGACCCCATCTGTCGGCTCCGGTCCAGTCTCCTGTGCGGAGCTCTGTAAAGACAGTTCCCAGTCACCAAGGGAAAGCCTCAGAGCCCTGTTTTGCTGGTTCTCTGTCACATGCACACTGTGTGATCTGCTGAGACCTCCACTGGAGGAAAAGGCGGGACAGCCTGAGGGCTAGGACTCCCATTGGCACAGATAAGGGACCCCTCTGGAAGCAAATCTCCACCTGCCTGCCTGCCCTGGGGTGTGATCACAGCAGGACCTCTAGGTGATCCACTGCCCTGAAATCTGTTCCTGCCCCGGGGTTCTCCCTTCAGGTTCCTCTTCCCACCACGTGAAGGGGAGGGATGTGGGCTGCACAGGGATGGCCCACAGAGGAGGCTGGCCTGGTGTAAAGGGTCTGACCCAGGCCACCTTCTCTTACCTGAGGGGATCTTCTTGAAAACGGCCAGAGATGTCGGGCACGAGTGTTGAACCGTCTACAGAATCTGGAACAACTCTCCCTGCAGGGTCTCCGGGAACCAGAGCCCCGATAACTGGGAACACAACAAGAGAACATGTTGAACTGTCAACTGTCTCTTGCCAAGTGAGTGGCGGTTGGGCAGTTGCTAGAAAGTGGGTGCCTGGTTACGGGGGTTCCGAGTTCTATTAGGAAGCGACCTCACTTCCTGGGATTGCCCCCCCCCCCACCTGACTCCCCTGACTTAATAACAGCTATAGATAGTCCTGTGGGCTGCTGACTGCTCACCCACCTTCTCCATGGAACACCAACAGTGTACACAGTGACACCAACACACCCTCTCCACAGCCCCTAGAAAGTCTGGGCGCAGTCAGGGTCTGAGAGTTGAGGAGACAGACCTGGGTTCAGATTCAACCCCTCATTCTTACCTCTTCTTGATCCTGGACAAGTCATTGTTCCTGTTAGGGCCTGTGTCTCCTGCCTGCACAATGGATTATTGCAGCATGTGCTTCTTAGCGATGTTCAGGCTCATGTGGGTAGAAGCTATAAAGTAGGAGGAGAAATATCACTTATCAGTAGTGCCTCCAACCTCCTTTCTCTTCCTATTGTCACCTGTTTCTGCTTTTCTTCTAATCCCAGCCAAAGTCATTAGATCTAGAGTGAGTGTGTGTGTGTGTGTGTGTGTGTGTGTGTGTATCCCAGAAGTAAGCACCCTCTTGGTCCCCGGATACTGAGGAATAAGCAATCTGTCAGGATTTGTAAATTTGGAGACCAACTCTGTAGGAGAGTGTGGAGCCTTGGCCTGGAAGGCCTGAACATTCCTGAACTCTGGACTCTGAATGGCGTGGACATTCGTACATGGGGCAGCATCTGCCGCTCTACTGAGGTCAGTTTCCCAATTTTCCACTGAGGTTGGGTTCAGAACTGCATACTAGGAAGCCTGAGCTCAGAAGACAGGGCCCAGCTCCCTCCACCTGGGGGGGGTTGTGGACAGAGGTGCACAGCTGTGGGTTCCAAAGCTGAGCTCCGTTTCAATACTGAGGAAATGACCATCTTGCCTGGTGAGATACATATATTCTAGCTGGAAGGTAACAGGTTTGGATTAAAAAACAGACATTGGTTAAATATTCCTGCCATTTGTACAGAAGCTTTACTCTGAAGGAGAAGACAATTAGTTGGATGTGGTTAGGAACAAATAAAGTAGCCCCAGTATCTACAGGGATCTTCATGGCTTCCCTTTCTGTGATAATTTCACCTGCTCCCAAACTACCAGTGAGAAGGGGAAACACCCTTGGGTCAACCTTATGCTTATTTTTCTTGGTTTTCTTTTCCTAAATCCTATTTCCGTTTCCTATAATCCTAACAGTGGACTGAGTTCTTTACAGGAATTTTCTTGCAAACCTTTTTTTAATAATTGTGTTACATTTGCTTGCAGAAACCAGGAGGTATGTTAATTGGCATAGATTAGAAGAGCCAGGATTACATGTTCTAACAGTTAAATGCCTTTATGCACCCAGCAGGTCATAGAGAAAACAAGGAACAATTGCTGGTTCCTCCCTGGCTGAGAGCAGCTTTTCTCCAAAGGGAGCTGGTAGAATTCCTATTCTCATTTTTCCTTAAGTCAGTAGGGAGTGCTAGTGGAGGGGACTGAAGGGGAAAGGGTGAAGGATATAGTGGGGGAGCTAGGAAGGGGGGAGATGGGGTGTTGGCATTTAATAGCTTCAGAAGAGTTCAGGGTCAGTCCCTAAAATTTCTAATTCCTTTCTTTTTTTAAAAGAATTTATTTGTGCTCCTCCTTAGAATTTCATTTCCAAATCAAGATATGCTTCCATTCATTCATTCAGTATAATGTTAGAGCTGGCATTTTTCTAATTCTTATTGCATTCCAAAAAGGTGATTTAGGCACGCAAAGACAACTGCGTTTTGATCAGTTTTAGGTGGATAGCTTCTGTATAACATGCCGGAGAACGCGATACAGGTCTGTGGCAAATAAGGAGGCCTCACACATCCTTCTCTCCTCCCCATCCGTGAGTGGAGGCGTGTCCTCGCCCAGCCAGGGCGATGGCGCCAAGCTGATGGAGCGGCAGGTGCATTACTGGATGGCAGTCCAGCCCACAGACAGGAAGAGAGACACAGAGAAAAAAGACCTGCCTACCGCCAACAACACACTCAAGTGCACCTTCCACTCTCTCCAGGTCAGCAGGCTGCCCAGCAGTGGTGAGGCTGCAGCAACACCCACTATGTCCATGATGGTGGCACCAAGGAGAAGAAGAAGAAAGCACTGGTTTTGCCCAAGAAAACCAAGGACAAGGTCATGGAGTCCAAAAGCCAGTGTGCGTGGAGAGCACAAGCCTCCTGGTCTGCAGGACCAAACACCAGCAGAACATGCTGCGGGTCCTCATCAAAGGTGTGGTGTGGAATGACATGAAGTTCTTCCAGCTGGCAGCCCAGGATGGCGGAACGACCAGTGGAATGACTGGTTGCTATGACATGACCACCAGGAGCTGCCCCCAGCCCGCAGGCCTCAGGCCAGGCAAGCAGGCCAGCAGGGGCTCCCCTGATATTCCCGCTGGCCCCTGACAGAGGGAGGTGACTGGCAGAAGTGGGGGAAAGGGGAGCGGGGCAGGGGGGAGAGGACCATGGGACTGGTGAGCTGGTAGAGCCAGGCTGGCCATGGTGGGTACC
>NW_005872219.1:0-19881 GCF_000147115.1 Myotis lucifugus
CCAGCTGCCAGAATAAGGTGTGGTAATTGGAATAGTGGCTAAGCACACAAGCTTGTGTGTGTAAAGTAAAAATAGGTGTGACCCTGAAGTCCAAGTGTGAGTCAACAGAAATTTTAGAATGTACTTTTTGACATCTTCAACTTATGAAAGAAGACTGTCTCCCTTGGACTTAGGGAATCCTATATGTGCCTGAAAAATTAAGGGCGAGGGTGTACAGATTTTTGTGCTACATTGAACACTTCAAGATCCTGAATAAGTAGTTAGAAAAATCAGAGCTGAGATTTTATTTGTAACCCCATACATAGAAGTTTTACTTGGAATGTAATGGGTAAAAATCTTAAAAATTCTGAGACAAAGAATATGGCTCATTGTTTCTTCAAACTAGGTGAGCCTTTGCTTGCTTTGGGCTAATTACCTATTCTAACTGACTGGCATTCCCAAAGTGCCAGAACCAAACTATGATATCTCACCTGGTACATAAAAAGGAACAGTGAAATGATATTAAATACTCAAAATGGATGCTGAATTTAGTTAACATAACATGAACTATACATAGACATGCTTTTCTTACAGATAAGCAATTCATTTCAGGAAGATTTCATATGATTTAACCTAAAAACACTTGTCTGATTAAGACTTGCTGAGGTTAAACCTTTCGTTCTTTGGCCATAGCTACCCGAGTTGTTCCCTAAAAGCTTTTGTGGGAGAAACAAGGTCCTATCTACCAGTACAGTTGTCAAGAATAGTGAGATAAATGGTAGAACTAACTGGACATCTTAGCAAACTCTAAATCAGATTTAACACACAATCAGATTTGATTTGATGAGTTGTTCGTATTTGCATCAATATCTAGATGCCTGAGCTACACAGGAATTTATCAGTGTATAGTGGGGGACAACAGAATAATTTAGTAGCCAGGCTGGTTGTCAGTCAAATCATCAGTCAGTCCCTTGCTAACAATGGAATCATGGGTCAATTCATCTACCTCCCTGAACCACAGTTGCCTCATTAATAAAAATGTAGGCTACATTAGCACACCTACTTTGCAAAACTATTGTGATGACTATATAACACAGGCTAATTATATATTACTAGAGGCCCAGTGCACAAGAATTTGTGCACTCGGGGGGGAGGGAGTCCCTCAGCCCGGCCTGTGCCCTCTCGCAATCAGGGACCCTTCGGGAGATAACGACCTGCTGGCTTAGGCCTGCTCCCGGGTGGCAGAGGGCAGGCCCAATCCCTAGGTGCAGTCCCTGGTCGGGCTCAGAGCAGGGCTGATTGGGGAGTTGGGGCGCCACCCCCTGTCATGCACAGAGCAGGGCGGATTGGGAGGTTGCGATGCCACCCTCAGTCACGCTCAGGGTAGGGCCGATTGGGGGGTTGGGGCACTGCTCCCTGACATACTTAAGGCAGCGCCAATGGGGAGGTTGCGGCACCACCCCCTGTGACGCACAGAGCAGGGCCAATCAGGGGTTTGGGGAGATCCCCCTGTCATACACAGAGCAGGGCCCATCAGGGAGTTGGGGCACCGCCCCCTGTCACGCACAGAGCAGAGCCCATTAGGGGGGTTGGGACTCCGTACCCTGTCACGCACAGAGCAGGATCGATCAGGGGGTTGAGGAGCTCCCCCCTGTCACTCACAGAGTAGGGCCGATAGGGGAGTTGGGGCACTGCCCCTTGTCAAACACAGAGCAGGGCGGATAAGAGGGTTGGGGCCCACACCCTTGTCACACTCAGGGCAGGGGCCGATGGGGAGGTTATGCCACTACCCCGTCACACACAGAGCAGGGCCCACGGGGGGGTGGGGGTTGGGGAACTGCCCTCTATCACCCACAGAGCAGGGCGATCAGGGGGTTGGGGCACCGCCACTGTCACACTCGGGGCAGGGCCGATGGGGAGGTTATGGCTCTACCCCATCACACACAGAGCAGGGCCCATGAGGGGGGGTGTTGGGGTGCCGTGCACCTTGTAACAAAGAGAGTAGGGCCGATGAGGGGGTTGGGGCACCGGACCCTGTCACACACAGGGCTGCAGGGAGGTCAAGGGGTTGGGGAGCTCCCCCCTATCAGGCACAGAGCAGGGCTGATCAGGGGGTTAGATCGCCTTCCCCTGTCACCAACAGATCAGGGCGGATAGGGAGGTTGTGGCCCCGCCCCCTGTCACACACAGAGCTGCAGGTTGATCAGGGGGTTTGGGCACTGCCCCCTGTCACCCTGATCCCGGTGCCGGGGAGGCCTCCATGGCTCCGCTGATCCCGGGTGCTGGGAGGCATATTTCCCTTTTACTGTATAGGATAGAGACCTGGTCCATGGGTGGGGACCGGCTGGTTTGCCCTGAAGGTGTCCTGGATAATGGTGGGGGTCCCGCTTGGGTGCCTGGCCAGTCTGGGTGAGGGACTGATGGCTGTTTGCAGCTGGTCACACCCCCTTCAGGGTGGGGGTTCTCACTGGGGTGCCTGGCCAGTCTGGGTGAGGGGCTGAGGGCTGTTTTAGGCTGGCGGGTGACTGAAGATCCCAACCACTCCTTTTTTCTTTTTTTTTTTATTCTGGGCCAGCTTTAGCTCTGACGCTTGGCTCCAGCTCTGAGGCCTCGGCTGCTGAAAGCAGGTATCTGGTTTGTATCGGTTCTATAATTGAAACACTGTTTCAACTCCAGCTCTGAGATCCCAGCTGGCTGAAAGCAGGTTTCTGGGGTTTTGTTTAGCTTCTATATTTGTAACAATGTTTCAAACTGCAAGCTCAGAGGCCGGCAGCGGCAGGCGGGGAACGTTGGCTTCCTCCGTCACTGAAACAAGCAAGCCTCATGTTCGCTTCAAGCTGCCTGGCTGCCGGCCGCCATCTTGGCTGGCATTTAATTTGCATATGGCCCAATTAACCAATGGGAAGGGTAGCGGAGGTATGGCTAATTACCATGTTTCTCTTTTATTAGATAGGATAGGATCTAGACCACAGTCGAGCACTCTAGAAATGTTAGTTTCTTTTTTCTGCATGCTGGTAGTTACCATAACATTTTTAAAAATCCATAAAATCCTACCTCCTTGAAGAGTCTTCTGAAGATACCTCAATCACTATTTTAAAAAAAAGAAGTAAAATACATTTTACAACATAAGAATACAGGGCTTTAAAAGTGCCGGTTTAATGCATTGTTAGAAAGTATAATTTTCAGGACCACATCTGAAGACTATCTTAGATTAAACAATAATCCTATCATTGGTAGGCTATTAATACATTTGGAACTTTTACTTTCTCTTTTTAAACATATATAATGCAAAAAAAGAAAAAAGAATGGGGCTTATCAAAATGTATACTTAGTTTTGAACTGCCATGTGCAATGAACGTAATCCTAACCGAAGACCACCAGACTGACAGAAAATTGCACTTTGGGTGGAAACAATCATGAACTAACCATGTCAAACTTAAATAACATGAGTTTTCTGGCTTCTTCCACTAAGAGCAGTTAGAAGAGAGTAGACTTATTTTACTGTAACACAATACAACATCTCCAGGTCTTGAGTGAAGACTAGCCGGTTGAGGATTAAACACTTTTATCATAAGAAAGCTTGGGCATGAGGCAAAGCAAAATATAGGAAACAGTTTCCTTCCGACCCCTTTTCCAATTGTAAGATAAGTAGGAAAGACTTTGTGATTCCAGTTGTATAAAGTAGAACCCTTTGAGACTGTCTCTTTCCATTGCTAGAGCGTACCTGTTCCCATCTCAGAGAGCAGGGTAGGCCAGAGAGTTAGTGCTCTGTAGCAGTGTGCAAGGCCATTTTTCTCAACTCTCCCCATTAGGTGTCAAATGCCTATAGAAATCATTCTCTTTCTGCTAGTACAGCATATGTCATCAGATCCCATGCTTATGAAGAACAACAAACCTCTAAGGCCAAAGAACATCTTGGATAACTACATCCAATTCCCTTGGAATTCATTTATTTAAACATTCAAAAAGATATCAACTGTATGATTCCAACCATCCAACATTCAGGAAAATTCAAATGTAGGGAGACGTGAAAAAGATCAGTGGTTTACAGAGTTTAGGGGGAAAGGAAAGATGAATAAGTAGAGCATGGAGGATTTTAAGGTATTAAATGGATTCTATATGATACTGTAATGGTGAGCATGTGCCATCATACATTTGTCAAAACCCATAGGATGTTCCACACCAACGGTGAAATTTAATGTAAACTCTCGAATTTGGTTGATAATGATGAGTCAATGCACGTCCATCCATTGTAAAAAATGTACTTCACTGTTACTGGAGGTCAAAAATGAGAAGAGCACCAGACCTGCATGGCTCAGTGGTTTAGCATCCAGTTAGGAACCAGGAGGTCAAGGTCTGATGCCCGGTGGGGGCATATGCCCCGGTTGTGGGCTCGATAGAGGAAGACATGAACAAATGGAAGAATATACTGTGTTCATTAATTGGTAGAATCAACATCATTAAAATGTCCATACTACCCAAAGCAATCTATAAATTCAATGCAATCCCCATTAAAATACCAATGGCATACTTCAAAGACCTAGAACAAACTCTCCAAAAATTCATCGGAAGTCAAAAAAGACCCCAATTAGCTGCAATAATATTGAGAAAGAAGAGCAATGTTGGAGGGATGACAATACCAGATATCAAGCTATATTACAAAGACAGTGTTCTCAAAACTGCCTGGTACTAGCACAATAATGGAAATATAGACCAATGGAACAGAACAGAGAATGCAGAGATCAACCCAAGCCATTACTCTAAATTAATATTTGAGAATGGAGGCATGAGAATCCAATGGAGTCAAGACAGTCTCTTCAATAAATGGTTCTGGAAAAATTGAACAGATACTTGCAAAAAATATGAAACTAGAACATAAACTTACACCATACACAAAAATAAACTCAAAATAGATAAAGGACTTAAACGTAAATGGGAAATCATAAAATTCTCAGAAAAAGCCAAAGGCATTAAAATAGCAGACATATTTCATAGCAATATCTTTACTGATACAGCTCCTAGGGCATTGGAAACTAAGGAGAAAATAAACAAATGGGACTACAATAAAATAAAAAGCTTCTGCCTAGCAAAAGAGACCATCAACAAAACAAAGAGAAAGTCCACTGCAAGGGAGAACATATTTGCCAATGTTATCTCTGATAAGGGTTTAATCTCCAAAATTTAAAGGGAACTCATACAACTTAACAAAAGGAAGGTAAACAATCCAATCAAAAAATGGGCCCTGACTGGTTTGGCTCAGTGGATAGAGCATCGGCCTGCAGACTGAGGGGTCCCAGGTTTGATTCTGGTCAAGGGCATGTACCTTGGTTGCAGGCACATCCCCGGTGTGAGGTGTGCAGGAGGCAGCTGATCGATGTTTCTCTCTCATCTATGTGTCTAACTCTCTATCCCTCTCCCTTCCTGTCTGTAAAAAAATCAATAAAAATACTTTAAGAAATGGGCAAAGGATCTAAATAGATACATTTTGAAAGAAGGTATACAGAAGGGCAAGAGACCTATGAAAACATGCTCAAAGTCACTAATCATCTGAGAGATGCAAATCAGACATCAATGAGGTACCATCTCACACCTGCCAGAATAGCTATCATCAACAAATCAATAGACCACAAGTGTTGGCAAGGATGTGGAGAAAAAGAAACCCTCATGCTTTGCTGGTGGGAAGGTAGACTGGTGGAGCCACTGTGGAGAACAGTATGGAGTTTCCTCAAAAATTTAAAAATAGAACTCCCATTTAACCCAGTAATCCCACTTCTAGGAATATATCCCAAGAAAATGGAAGCACCAATCAGAAACAATATATGCACCCCTATATTTATAGGAGCACAACTTACAATAGGTAAGATTTTGAAACAGCCTAAGTGCCCATCAGCAGACGAGTGGATTAGAAAATTATGGTACATCTACACAATGGAATACTATGCTGCAGTAAAAAAAAAAAAAAAAAAAAAAAAAAGGAATTCATACCATTGGCAACAGCACAGATGGAACTAGAGAGCATTATGCTAAGTGAAATAAGCCAGTCAGAAAAAGATAAATATCACATGATCTCACTCATTTGTGGAATATAATGACCAACATAAACTGATGAACAAAAATAGAGCCAGAGACATAAAAGCATCAAACCGACTGAACAACCTATGAGGGAAGGTGGTGGGAGGAGGGGGTAAGAGATCAATCAAAGGACTTGTATTCATGCATATGAACAAAACCAATGAACACAGGCAGTAAGGGGGTTATGGCTTGTGCTTGGGAAAGAGGGGGTGTGGGAGAGGTCAATGAGGGACAAAAGGAGATTCATGTAATACTTTTAACAATAAAGAATTGTTAAAAACTGTATTTCCTGAATATGCTATTAACATATATCAACATATTAATGCTATTTTCAAGAAACAGTCACCTTGGAAATTAAGATAAATATCCAAGTATCAGAATATGGTTGTAATCCCCTCAACTGAGTGAAGCATGTGGAAAGATAAATAAGGCACGTAATTTTTATTGTATTCTAAGTAAAGAAAATAACTGACAAATGTTATCGCTGATTGAATATCTTGTGTTATAATTATAAACAGGAGTTTAATGCAGAATAAATCAAAACTGAATTAGCCATATAATTAAAGTCAAAGATTCTTCTTCTTTTAAATCATAAATCTATGCTGATTTTATCTAAAGATCATTTTGAAGCATTAATTGGATACACAGGAAAGCTTATAATTGCCTAATATTGCCCTAGTAATTTATGTACAAATACCTGTGAAATACTCACCAAGAGTCTCAAATGTAACCAGCATTGCAAGCAATTATGGATGATGTGAATGGAACCAGTACCATGTTATGTTATAATATTACTTGCTCTTAAAATAAATTCTTAGGTCAAGGCTAAAAGGTCAGTCAATCTTGCTGTGCAGACATTTCAGGTTGCAGGCCTCAGACTGCTCTCCTTAGAAAGTCCTGCTTAAATGGCAACCCTTCATTTGGTGTCTGAAAAGCTGAATCTGGGGAGGCTTTCCACTTTTCCCTAACTGCGAGAGTGGCCCCGTGTGTCTAAGTACTTTGTACAAACAATGGGGTTCATGCTGAACACCTGCTTTCCTTCTGGGAATCTAAAATTTTGGTGCATGCTATGGCCAAGACGCCTATGTGAAGACCATGCCATAAAAACCTCTCCTTGAGTCTAAGAAGACTGTAGATGACATATTTCACGTGTATTGTCATGATTATATACTGGAATTACTAAGCACATTGAGGTAACTCCACAGGAAGAGGACTCTTGGAAGCTTGTGCCTGGTGTCCTCCACCCTTTGTCACACACACCTCTTCTCTTGGCTGACTTTACTCTGGGCTTTCACTATCAAAAATCTCAGGTATGAGCACAACTACTATATACTGGGTCCTGTAACGTTGTCTAGTGAATGAGCAAACCTAGGCGTGGATTTAGGAACCTCTAACAAAATTGCATTATGTGAAAATATTTTTTGGATTGATATGTTATACATGATTACAATACATAAGCTGATTTCTCCGAATACCTGATTGTGTTTCGGTCCATGCTCCATTTGGAATTTTCTGTAGATCTATAACTATTGGAATAAAGGCATAAAAGGGATAAATTAAACATTGATGTCAGAAAATAATGTGAAATAAGCAACATTCCTATTTAGTCACAGTAGAAAATGCAGAATCCTACTGATTGATAACATGTACTGTAGTATCAACGTTTCTATAAGGAACGTGAGGGCATCAAACTGACCATTTTCTCCAACTAAACAAGGTTTAATTCCTTTGTACAACAGTTGTGAATCAATCAAGTAATGAGTAACTGCAAGAGAACAGTAATTATCATAAACTAGAGGCCCGATGCACAAAATTTATGCAAATTTGGCCTTCAGAGCCCCGGTTGCTGGGCCTCTCCAGCCCCAGGGGCCAGGGCCCTGGAAGCCCTGGCTGCCACATGGCCGGGGGTGCCTCACAGCCGTGTGCCTCCCACTCCCACACCCACCTTGGCCTGGTGCTGCCCACTTCCGCAGCCACACACCCAGAGTTCCCTTGTTCTGCAGAGCCCCCCCATTGATCACCCTGCAGTCAGTGGCATGGGCCTCCCTCTTTGGGGCGATCATGGAGCCCCCTGATTCATTATCCCAATGGCTGGTGGTCTGGGATTTCCTCCACAAGGCGATTGTGGGGCGGTAGCGGGCCGCCCCACCAATCACATCGCACCCACTTTGGCTGCCCTGGCGCCTGTGCGTGCCATAGCATGGTCTTCCTGTTCTTTATGCCCAATCTAAATGCTAGTGCACTACCTGGAAACCTATGAATCACCTTAGATTTCTGTCTCTCCACCGGTTCTTTACATGCAATCATCACCACAGTTATATGAACTAGACCTCTCTAGTGTCTCTGCTTTACTTTGCTACTTACTGTCAACTGCCCTAGTCAAACATGAGCTCTTAAAAGATGTCTCTCTTGTGGTGTGTGAGAATACCAACAAACATTATTGTTCTTTCTTAAATGAATAAGATTTGATTAAGCAAAAGAACTGAGAAAGACATAGGCCTAGAAAACATTTCAAATGGAATAAATCTAGCTTCCTATCTCAATTGAGCATGAAAGCATAAAACTTTCTAATTGGACTGATGCTCATCCAAGGAGGCAAAATATTCCTTTGTCTTCCAGGCCCTTTATGCAGTTTCCTTCCATCTGTTCTCTAAAGGAGGAGTCAGCTAACTAGGGCCCACAGGCCAATACAAGCTGTTTTGCAAAAAGCCTCACTGGAAGACAGCCGTGCCTACTTGCTTTCAGATTCTCTAGGACTGCTCTCACACTACAATGGCAGACTTGAGTACATATGACAGACGACATGGACTACAATCAGGCCCTTTGCAGAGAAAAGTTGGTGATCCCTGCTTCACACCACAATCAGAGGGCCCTCATCAAATCTAATCTTGTTCCTCTTCTGCTGAAAACTCCAATGAATCCCTGCAGTAAATATTTCTGGCTCTCGACCTTAGTCTTCATTCTTACTGGAGAACCACAATTCTATTGGGACATTTATTGTCCTTATACACAGATAAGCTGGTGTCTTCATTGTGTATCAGTTCCAAAAAGAGAAATGATTATAATATCCTCATCCTGGTCACTAGTTTACCACTAACTGGTTTAGGAATGAGCAGGGGATTAACCCAAGCCTATAAAAAGTTAGGGAAGTCAAGTGCAAGCTTCTCAGTTCCTTTGTACTTAAAACAAAGACATGGGCCCAGCCAGTGTGGTTCCGTAGATTGAGTCCTTTATCCCATTCACCAATAGATCCCTGGTGATATTCCAGGGCAGGGCAGATGCCAGGGTGGCAGATTTGATCCCCAGGAGTGGGTGTGCAGGAGGCAGCCTCAGGGATGTGACGGGTCTCCCTCTCTGATGTTTCCATCTCTCCCTTTTCCTTCCTCTCCCTTTAAAGTCAATAAAAACATATTTTAAAAAAATTAAGGAAACACATAGCTCAGCATCGCTAATCTGGGAAATGCAAATGAAAGTCATAAGGAAGTAAATCCTCACTCCTCTCAGAATGGCTGTCATCAAAATATAAATAAATAACAAGTGTTGCTGAGGATGTGGAGAAAATAAAAAGCTTTGAGCACTGCTCATGTGATTGTAAATTGGCACAGTCACTGTGGAAAGCAGTGGACATTGCTCAGAAAAATTAAAATAGAACTGCCATCTAATCCTGGGTATTTATTCAACGGAAGCATGAACAAGAATTTAAAAACTTATTTGTACCCTTATGCTCACTACAGCATTATTTACAATAGCCAAGATATGGAAGCAACATAGGTGCCCTTCAATACATAAGTAAATAAATGAAAGACTACTCAGACATAAAAAACACACAATGAACTCTTGCCTTTTAAGGCAACATGGATGGACTAGGAGGGTCTTAGGAAGTGAAATATGACAAAGAAAACAAATACCATAGGTTCTCACTTACAGGTGCAATATAAAACAACAAAACAGAAACAGACTCCATAGCGACAGAGAACAAACTGGTGGATGCCAGAGCATAGTAAGCAGAGGTGATGGGTGAAATAAAAGAATATAAAGTGCAAAATTCCAGGTATAAATTACATAACCAGAGGGGTGCAGTGTGCTGTGCAGCACAGGAAATGGGTCAATATCATAATAACTTTGCTCAGTGATGGAGGATTACTAGACATATCATTGTGAACACATCATAAGGAACATAAATGTCAAACCACTGTGGTTGTTCACCTTAAAGTAATACAATGTGTGCATACTCCACTTTAACAAAATGTTGTAGAAGGAAAAAGAAATGTTTACGGAAAAGCAGTCCCTTTGGCCTTCACATACTGACATGTGAGAATAGGAGGCTTTGGAACCAGAGCTGATTACTGAGCAGGAAAGCAGACATAAATGAAGACAACTTCACAGCTGAGAAAAGGACAATAACTGCGATCCTGATGACATCACTGAGTCACCAAAACAATCCTGGTTCCTACTGTTTCCGCCTCTGTTAATTAGGCCACCTAATCCCGAAGCTAAAAGCATCCTATCTGAGAAATTTCCCAAGGCCTGGAGGATAAGCTCAAGACCACTATGTGTAGTAAAAACTTCCATAAGCCTGCCTCAGCTAGGCACTCACCCATTACCAACTTGTGCATCTTAGCCCTTGCCCTGCCCTTTCTGCAGCGAACGGTATAATCATAATAAACATTCCTCCTGTCAAACATCACCCCTCCTGCCCCTTTACCTGGAAAACTGCTTTGTGGTCTGCATGCTTACTCTAAAACCCATCCACATTTTTTGAACTGTTTAAAAATTGATTAAAGGTAGAGAGACAAATAGAAACCCTGGTTTGTAGTTATACTTATTTATGCATTCTGTTATTTGACCAGGCATCAAATCCACAACCTTGACATATCAGGGACAATGCTTTCAGCAACTGAGAAACCCAGCCAAAGCTTAACCTACATTTTAAAAACTCTAATTCTCATCATAGACTTAAAGGGGCTGGTGCATACTAAACACCAATAAAATGAATAAATAGGGATAATTGTAAAACCCTAATGCAATCTGGCACCCAGTAAGCACTAACTAAAGTATAGCAAATCATGGAAATTAAAATAAACTTAACATGATCTTAAAGGGCAATGACTGTTGTTAAAAAGTTTCAATTTGGCAGCATCAGAATAACACTTAGTACCTGAAAGACACCTGAGAGTTAAATGGCAGACCATTCAGCTGAAAAATGAATAACTGAGTTTTGACATTTTCTTTGAAAATTTATTTAGAAAAACAGAGAAATAAACCAGTAACACTTCTCTCAGATTATGAGTAACTTCAAGGTCAAAATGCTATTTCATTGATTTCCTATAACTTGCAAAGCCAACCTACACAAACCCTCTGATGATGGTCTACCAAGTGCAAGGTGTCATCAGACAGTTCAGACTGTACAATGAAGTAGGTTCCACATCTGACATTTTTTTTACGGGGAAATATTTTTGTACATTTATTATAATTGGTTGAGTCCCAGGATGGGCTGTTCAAATATTTATTTTAATTTTTTTCTGAATACTGGACACAGAACCTCTTGTTCTAAAGAAATTCCAGTATCCTGATAATTACTAAATTAATGAAGTCAACCTATACCATTCTGTTTTGACTTCTGAGGAATAAAGTTGAAAGTAGTGAGACCTTGTTGGTATAATATGAAAATTCTCAACAAGCATTGCCTTTCTGAGTTCAGAACTATGGGTAGATGTCTTTACAAAACAATGTCATCAGGAATCTTACACACTGGCTAAGTGTTGTAGCTCTTACTGTTTGCCATCTGTTTGTGCTACCAGGAAAGTATTGTTGAGTTCCTCGTTATAGTTACTTTTTTTGGTGCACAAATCACTATGCAATAACAAATATTCATTTACTAAATATAATCCATTCACAGTTAAAACAAAACATTCATTTTCAGAGCAAGTCCAGTTTGGGATAATGTGAATATAGAGGAAACATACGCCATCTTAACATCTTTTTTCTTTTTAACATAAAAATATAATGTGGGATTTTAGGGGTCAGAACTAAATAAATGAACTTTGCAAACCATATTGCCCAGGTTTTAAATTACCTACAATTAACTTTTTTAATAATACTGATTACTATTCTATTAAGAAAGAGATAAAGAAAAACTATACTTGCAACTTACACATTGGTATTTTTTCCCTGCACTTTCGTTATCAAAACTTCCCTACTCTTACCTCATCTATGGTAGGAGTGCCAAGAGGAATTCATTATCAGAAATCTTACCAGGAGTGAAACTTTCAGATTTTGTGGGTTTCTTTTTTCCTTTATGTTTAGAAGTTAGTTGTTGCTTGCTGTGCAGAAAAAAATGGTGATTAGTAATATTACTTTCTTAATATTTACACAAAAATAATTTCCAAATATAGTAAATTCTTAGAATATTTCAGGTAATATCAGCACTAATGTTAAAACTTCAATTATTCCATACACTTTAAATGTGTAAGGTATACAACTGTTTTATGAAGTAATTAAAAAACATAAGGTATAACAGTCATGATATGAGAGCAGTATAGTTCAGTGAATTAATTAGAGTTAGCTAGACATAATCACAAATGTCTTAAACTCACACATCCTAATTCTATAACCAACAGGTCTTTTTGTGGCTCAAGGTCCTCCTCTACAAAATAATAATCTTATTATTTATTTCAGAAGGTTAAGGAGGGTCAAATGAGATAATACAGCAAAAGTTATGCTCAGAAAAACAATAAAGCAAAGAAAAAAGCTGGTTATGAACTTTATTTGTTGAAACTATTTTAAATCCCAAATAAATCCTAGTGTGAACTTGTCATGGTTACTAAATGTTGCAGATTTCAGAAAATGTTATTAAGTCTGTTTATTACCAGTACTCAGATTGTGGTCTGTATTTCAGGGTATCTCAGCTGTTACATAACTGGTAACTGAAATTATGTACAAATATATTACCTCATAAAGTCAGATAACACAACGCTCCCTTCTTTTTGTAGCAAATCATACCAACCACAGAAAACTCATAAAGGTCAGGACCTGGCCTGGACTAAGCCTACCCCTTCTCTACCTACTCAAACTGTGACCCAGCAAATCTTTATGAGAATGGTGCTTAATCTCCCTGTCCATCCCCAGTTGGCTTGGAAGATGCAATCCTACTGGCCACCCATGGATATCTATGGGTCATGGATGGACCCTTAGCAATTTTAAGGAGCTGTAACCTACTTTTGATTCAGAGCTTTCTGTTGACTGGCTTCCATGT
Source organism: Myotis lucifugus (assembly GCF_000147115.1). Classification (NCBI taxonomy): domain Eukaryota; kingdom Metazoa; phylum Chordata; class Mammalia; order Chiroptera; family Vespertilionidae; genus Myotis; species Myotis lucifugus. The sequence continues at coordinate 13,307 of NW_005872219.1, forward strand.
TAGGAATAATTTAAAATACTTTGAAACCTGAGGTAAATACAAATCACTTGGGGAAGTTTCATTATTATGGCAAAGAGATCACTGAAGGGCCAACCTCAATTATGGAACCTCAGGAAATCTGGTGCTTACTACTCTGAGAAAGTGATAAGGGGCCTTCCACTACCTAAACAAAGATGCTCCACAGGGTATAAAGTGACCTTCAGTATAGATTTAGTAACAAAGGTGAAAGATCTTCTGATTTTTTCTTGTGTCATTATTTTGATCTCTTTGGCAGCTTAGTATTGTTGTAAGTTACACCTGCTAGCAGAAAAACAAAACAAAACAGAAAACTGCAGGAAGCTCAAAGGATAACTCATCCCCAGAGATCTGGGCTAAGAAGTGAGCTGCACATAAGCTTTCCAGTGTGTGAGGGAGGCTGTGGGTGGCAGGAGCTAGGAGGCCCAGCTGCCAGAATAGGGTGCTGTGAATTGGAGTAGTGGATAAGCATACAAAGTATATGTATGCAAACTAAAAAAATGTGTGACCCCCAAGTCCAAGTGTGAGTTGACATGAAGACTCAGGAATCTGGATCAGCAAGGCCAACCTGGGAGCAAAGATCAATCATGATTATGTGATGGGTTTCAATGGCAACTCAGTAGCAATAGAATCAATGGAACCAACATAAAAATTAGAATGTTGTTTTTTTACATTTCCATCTGACTTGTAAGAGAAAATTGTCTACCTGGACTTAGGGAATCCTTTATGTTCCTGAAAAATTCAAGGGAGGGTATAGGAGTGTTATATTGGAAATTCAGTGAGCTAACCAGAAGAGGCCATAATCAGAAAGCCGAATTTGGAGTCTTTATTTCAAAAGTCAGCGGCCTAGGAGGACTTGGGTCTCTCAAATTCTCCCAGCCCCAAATTAACTTAGTTAGGGGTTAGCTTATAAAGGCAAAACTCACACACACACACACACACACACACACACACAGAGAAACATGTGCTGGAATGCGGGCAGTGTGCTTAGCAGATACCTTGCAGAAAGCTTTCAGCCTTGAGCACAGCTCAGATAACCAGAAGACACCTGGCATGGGAGGAACCAAGGATGGACCAGACCCCCACGCTGGCAGAGCGGCTTGCAGGACCAGATAATTAAGAGGGGGCACTGACTAGACTATAGGCTAACAAGGATATGCATTAGGTTCCTAGCACAGATTCAGATTGCTAACCCCTCCTGCAAAATGTCTTATTTTCCCCATTATTCGAGCAAGCGTGCTTACAGAAGCTAGAAATAGCAGAGTTACTTCCATCAGGGAGGATATCTGGTTTAGTTACTTCCTAGAATTAACAGAACAAAGGACCATCTGTGTTTAGTGGAAATTTTTAAATGGCAGTTCTTAGAAAATGGAGGTTATGGGAACAAGATGGAGTTCCTATGGTTCAGATGGAGCTTGAGGGACAGGATGGAGTCAGTCCTTTCAAGGCCCTTTGTTCAGGGGATATCCCCCAGGAGCTACAGTGAACACTTCAAGACCCCAAATAACTAGTTAGAGAAATCAGAGCTTAGATTTATAACCTCATGCATAGTGGTCCTACTTGGAATGAAATGGGTAGAAATCTTAAAAGTTCTGAGATAAAGAATTTGCCCCATTGCTTCTTCAAACTAGCTGAGCCTCTGTTTGTTTTCTGGCTGATGACCTAGACCAGTGGTCAGCAAACTCATTAGTCAACAGAGCCAAATATCAACAGTACAACGAATGAAATTTCTTTTGAGAGCCAAATTTTTTAAACTTAAACTATATAGGTAGGGGAGAAAAATTGGCGGAGGTTTAGACGGACGTGTTGGTGCTTTGTCCCGGAACAGGTAAGAGCAAGCAGCTGCAACGGGTAACATACAGCCCGAACAAGCAGAGGAGATTCAGCTGAGAGACTGTCTGCAGCCAGGAAAGACAGAGAACTCCTAGAAAATGGGGATGGTTAGAGATTGAGGTTGAAACCTCCCCCTGGGAACCAGCTCACTGGCGAGACCCCGCCATCTTGAGTAGCTGTTATTCGCATCCAGAGATCGGCTACTAACCCAGAGGCAACAGCTCTCAGGCAGCGCGACTACATGAACTCAAGGAGACCTGCTTCTCCCCACGGAAAGCAGATTCAAGCAACAGCGGCCTCCTGATCACCACACACTCTGTCTGGGGAACAGTTACTGTGTGTGAAGCCTCCCTCCACCAGCCAGAAGAGCCACCACAGCTGTGAACAGCACCCACCAGAGACCCTGCTACCAACGGAGGAGCAGCTGCTACCACAACTGCCCAAGGAGCAACCACAGACCGAGGAGCCACTGCCACCCAGGGAGCAGCCACTGCCACCCAGGGTGCAGCTACTGAACGACTCAACAACTAGATATGTCAGTGAGATCAAACATGGGTAGACAAAGAAACCCCCAAAGGAAAGAAAAGGAGGACTCACCAGAAAAGCAGCTAAGTGAGACAGAGGCATGCAACATGATGGAAAAAGAATTCAGAATAAGGGTCCTAGAGTGCATGCACCGGACGGAGGAAAAAATCAATACCATTTTCAAGAAGCTAGAAGAAACAGATGAAAAAATCAACTACCTATGCAAGAAGAAGAAACAGATGAAAAAATCAACAACTTAAGTAAGTCCCAAGAAGAAATGAAGAGCGATATAGCTGCAATAAAAAACACCATTGAAAGTATCAACAGTAGACTAGGAGAAGCGGAGGACCGAATTAGTGATTTAGAAGACAAGGAAGGAAAACACACCCAAACTGTACTGCAATTGGAGAAAAAAATTAAAAGACAGAAGGAGAGCCTAAGGGAGCTTTGGGACAACATGAAACGAAAGAACATATGAATAATAGGGGTGCCAGAATAACAGAAAGATGAACAAGGATTAGAAAACCTATTCGAAGAAATAATATCAGAAAACTTCCCTGAGGTGGGGAAGAAAAAAGTCACACAAGCCCAGAGAGTCCCAAACAAGGTGAACCCGAAACGACCCACACCAAGACACATCATAATTACCATGGCAAATGTTTAGGACAAAGAGAGAATCTTACAGGCTGCAAGAGAGAGACAGAAAGTTACATACAAGGGATCTCCCATTAGATTATCAAATGATTTCTCAACAAAAACACATCAGGCCAGAAAAGAATGGATGGAAATCTACAAAGTGATGCAAAGCAAAGGACTGAATCCAAGAATACTCTATCCAGCAAGGCTATCATTCAAAATTGAAGGGGAAATAAGAAGCTTCACAGACAAAAAAGGGCTAAGGGAGTTTATCACCACCAAGCCAGCCATGCAAGAAATGCTAAAGGGACTGGTGTAAAAAGAAGAAATAAAAAGCTCAGAAAGAAAACAGCCACACACAAAAAAATAAATGGCTACAAACAAGTACCTTTCAATAATAATTTGAAATGTAAACGGACTAAATGCTCCAACCAAAAGACATCGAGTGGCTGAATGGATAAAAAACATGACCCATACATCTGCTGTCTACAATAGACCCACCTCATTAGAAGGGACTCACACGGACTGAAAGTGAAGGGATGGAAAAATATCTTTCAGGCAAATGGAAAGGAAAAGAAAGCTGGGGTAGCAATACTTCTATCAGACAAAATAGACCTCAAAGTGAAGGTCATAACAAGAGATAAGGAAGGCCACTTCATAATACTAAAGGGTTCAATACAACAAGAAGATATAACCCTGGTAAACATATATGCACCCAATGCAGGAGCACCCAAATTCATAAAAAAAACTCCTGGAAGATATCAAAGGAGAGATCAACAACAATACAATCATAGTAGGAGACTTTAATACACCACTGACATCACTGGATAAGTCCTCTAGACAAACAATCAGCAAAGAAACAGCAATCCTAAATGACTCACTAGATCAGATGGACTTAATTGACATCTTCAGAACACTTCACCCCAAAGCCATGGAATATACATTCCTCTCAGGTGCTCATAGGACATATTCAAAAATAGACCACATATTGGGTCACAAGCAAATTCTCCACAAATTAAAGAAGATTTAAATCATAAAAAGCATCTTCTCAGACCACGATGGCATAATGTTAGAAATAAACTACAATAAAAACAACCCAAAATACTCAAACCCTTGGAAGCTGAATAGCATGTTATTAAATATTGATTGGGTTACCAATGACATCAAAGAAGAAATTGAAAACATCCTGGACGCTAATGACAATGAAAACACAACAATCCAAAACCTATGGGACACAATGAAAGCAGTCCTGAGAGGGAAGTTTATAGCTCTACTGGCCTATCTCAAAAAACAAGAAAAAATGGTAGTAAATCATCTAACTCTACAACTCAAAGAATTAGAAAGAGAGCAACAAGAAAACCCCAGAGTGAGCAGAAGGAAGGAGATAATAAAGATTAGAGCAGAAATAAATGAAATAGAGACCAAAAAGACAATACAGAAAATCCTTTGAAAGGATAAACAAGATTGACAAACCCCTAGCCAGGCTCACCAAGAAGCAAAGAGAGAGGTCCCATATAAACCGAATCAGAAATGACAGAGGCGAAATAACAACAGACCCCAAAGAAATACAAATGATTGTTAAACAATACTACGGACAACTCTACTCCAACAAACTAGACAACCTGGAGGAAATGGACAAATTCCTAGAAAAATACAACATTCCAAAACTCAATCAGGAAGAATCTAAAAATTTCAATAGGCCAATAATTATGGAAGAAATTGAAGCAGTTATCAAAAAGCTTCCAGCAAACAAAAGCCCAGGACCAGACGGCTTCTCAGGGGAATTTTACCAAACTTTCAAGGAAGAACTAAAACCTATCCTCCTCAGATTACTACAAAAAGTTCAAGAGGATGGAACACTTCCAAACACATTCTATGAAGCTAGCATCACCCTAATACCAAAACCAGGTAAACACAACACAATGAAAGAGAATTACAGGCCAATATCCCTCATGAACATAGATGCCAAAATCCTCAACAAAATCTTAGCAAATCGGATCCAGCAGTACATCAGAAGGATCATACACCATGACCAAGTAGGATTTATCCCAGGGATGCAAGGATGGTACAAAATCCGTAAATCAATAAACGTGATACATCACATAAACAAATTGAAAGAAAAAAACCACATGGTCATATCAATTGATGCAGAAAAAGCATTCGACAAAATCTAACACCCATTTTTGATAAAAACTCTCAGCAAGGTGGGAATAGAAGGATCATAACTCAACATAATAAAAGCCATATATGACAGGCCCACAGCCAACATCATACTCAATGGACAAAAACTAACACCATTTCCCCTAAGAACAGGAACAAGACAGGGATGCCCACTCTCACCACTCCTGTTCAAAATAGTCCTGGAAGTATTAGCCATTGCAATTAGACAAGAAGAAGAAATAAAAGGCATCCAAATTGGAAAAGAGGAAGTAAAACTGTCCTTATTTGCAGACGACATGATATTATACATACAAAACCCTAGAGACTCCATCAAAAAACTACTGGACTTAATACATGAATTTGGCAATGTAGCAGGATACAAAATTAACCACAAGAAATCTGAGACATTTCTATACACCAATAGTGAACTTTCAGAAAGAGAGATTATAAAAACAATCCCATTTACCATCGCACCAAAAAAATTAAGATACCTAGGAATAAACTTAACTAAAGAGGTAAAAGACCTCTACTCAGAAAACTACAGGACGTTGAAAAAAGAGATAGAGGAAGACATAAAGAGATGGAAGAACATACCATGTTCTTGGATTGGTAGAATCAACATCATTAAAATGTCCATACTACCCAAAGCAATCTATAAATTCAACGCACTTCCCATTAAAATACCAATGGCCTTCTTCAAAGAACTAGAACGAACTCTCCAAAAATTCATCTGGAATAAAAAAAGACCCCGAATAGCTGCAGCGATCCTGAGAAAGAACAAAGTAGGTGGGATCTCAATGCCAGATATCAAGCTGTATTACAAAGCCACTGTTCTCAAAACTGCCTGGTACTGGCACAAGAACAGACATATAGATCAGTGGAATAGAATAGAGAGTCCAGAAATTAGCCCGAACCAATATGCTCAATTAATTTTTGAAAAAGGAGGCATGAACATACAATGGAGCTAACATAGTCTCTTCAATAAATGGTGTTGGGAAAATTGGACAGATATATGCAAGAAAATGAAACTAGACCACCAGCTTACACCATACACAAGAATAAACTCAAAATGGATAAAGGACTTAAATGTACTACAGGAAACCATAAAAATTCTAGAAGAATACAAAGGCAACAAAATCTCAGACATATGCCAAAACAATTTCTTCACTGATACAGCTCCTAGGGCAGTTGAAACTAAAGAGAAAATGAACAAATGGGACTACATCAAAATAAAAAGCTTCTGCACAGCAAAAGAAACCATCAACAAAACAACAAGAAAACCCCCTGCGTGGGAAAACATATTTGCCAATGTCATATCTGATAAGGGCTTAATTTCCAAAATTTATAGGGAACTCATACAACTTAACAAAAAGAAGATAAACAATCCAATCAAAAAATGGGCAAAG
>NW_005872219.1:20197-23710 GCF_000147115.1 Myotis lucifugus
ACTGGTTTATTTTTTAATCTTCACCCGAGAATTTTTTATTGATTTTTAGAGAGTGGGAGAGGGAAAGACAGAGAGAAACATTGATGTGATCCTCAACAAAATCTTAGCAAATCGGATCCAGCAGTACATCAGAAGGATCATACACCATGACCAAGTAGGATTTATCCCAGGGATGCAAGGATGGTACAACATCCGTAAATCAATAAACGTGATACATCACATAAACAAATTGAAAGAAAAAAACCACATGGTCATATCAATTGATGCAGAAAAAGCATTCGACAAAATCCAACACCCATTTTTGATAAAAACTCTCAGAAAGGTGGGAATAGAAGGATCATACCTCAACATAATAAAAGCCATATATGACAGGCCCACAGCCAACATCATACTCAATGGACAAAAACTAACACCATTTCCCCTAAGAACAGGAACAAGACAGGGTTGCCCACTCTCACCACTCCTGTTCAACATAGTACTGGAAGTATTAGCCATTGCAATTAGGCAAGAAGAAGAAATAAAAGGCATCCAAATTGGAAAAGAGGAAGTAAAACTGTCCTTATTTGCAGATGACATGATATTATACATACAAAACCCTAGAGACTCCATCAAAAAACTACTAGACTTAATACATGAATTTGGCAATGTAGCAGGATACAAAATTAACCCCAAGAAATCTGAGGCATTTCTATACTCCAATAGTGAACTTTCAGAAAGAGAGATTAGAAAAACAATCCCATTTACCATCGCACCAAAAAAATTAAGATACCTAGGAATAAACTTAACTAAAGAGGTTAAAGACCTCTACTCAGAAAACTACAGGACGTTGAAAAAAGAGATAGAGGAAGACATAAACAGATGGAAGAACATACCATGTTCTTGGATTGGTAGAATCAACATCATTAAAATGTCCATACTACCCAAAGCAATCTATAAATTCAACGCACTTCCCATTAAAATACCAATGGCCTTCTTCAAAGATCTAGAACGAACTCTCCAAAAATTCATCTGGAATAAAAAAAGACCTTGAATAGCTGCAGCGATCCTGAGAAAGAACAAAGTAGGCGGGATCTCAATGCCAGATATCAAGCTGTATTACAAAGCCACTGTTCTCAAAACTGCCTGGTACTGGCACAAGAACAGACATATAGATCAGTGGAATAGAATAGAGAGTCCAGAAATTAGCCCGAACCAATATGCTCAATTAATTTTTGACAAAGGAGGCATGAACATACAATGGAGCCAAGATAGTCTCTTCAATAAATGGTGTTGGGAAAATTGGACAGATATATGCAAGAAAATGAAACTAGACCACCAGCTTACACCATACACAAGAATAAACTCAAAATGGATAAAGGACTTAAATGTACTACAGGAAACCATAAAAATTCTAGAAGAATACAAAGGCAACAAAATCTCAGACATATGCGGAAGCAATTTCTTCACTGATAAAGCTCCCAGGGCAGTTGAAACTAAAGAGAAAATGAACAAATGGGACTACATCAAAATAAAAAGCTTCTGCACAGCAAAAGAAACCCTCAACAAAACAACAAGAAAACCCACTGTTTGGGAAAACATATTTGCCAGTGTCATATCTGATAAGGGCCTAATCTCCAAAATTTATAGGGAACTCATACAACTTAACAAAAGGAAGATAAACAATCCAATCAAAAAATGGGCAAAGGATCTAAATAGACACCTTTCAAAAGAGGACATTCAGAAAGCCAAGAGACATATGAAAACATGCTCAAAGTCACTAATCATCCGAGAGATGCAAATCAAAACAACAATGAGGTACCATCTCAAACCTGTCAGAATGGCCATCATCAACAAATCAACAAACGACAAGTGCTGGAGAGGATGTGGAGAAAAAGGAACACTTGTACACTGCTGGTGGGAATGCAGACTGGTGCAGCCACTATAGAAGACAGTATGGAGTTTCCTCAAAAAACTGGAAATGGAACTCCCATTTGACCCTGTGATCCTACTTCTAGGAATATATCCCAAGAAAACAGAAACACCAATCAGAAAGGATATGTGCACCCCTATGTTCATAGCAGCACAATTCACCATAGCTAAGATCTGGAAACAGCCTAAGTGCGCATCAGTAGATGAATGGATTAGAAAACTGTGGTACATCTACACGATGGAATATTATGCTGCTTTAAAAAAGAAGGAATGCTTACCATTTGCAACAGCATGGATGGAACTGGAGAGCATTATGCTAAGTGAAACAAGCCAGTCAATGAAGGAAAAATACCACATGATCTAACTCATTCATGGATAATAAAGACCTTTACAAACTTTTGAACAATAATAGATACAGAGACAGAGCTGCCTCAATCTGATTGTCAAACTGCAGTGGGAATACCAGGTAGGGTTGGGGGGTAGGAGGGAGGGGGGTAAGAGATCAACCGAAGGACTTGTATGCATGCATATAAGCATAACTAATGGACATAAGACACTTGGGGGTAAGGGAGGGCAGGGGATTGTTAAGGGCGGGGGGGAAAAAAGGACACATATGTAATACCCTTTGTAATACTTTTAACAAAAATAAAAATTTATAAAAAAAAAAGAAAAGAAACTATATAGGTAGGTACATTGTGATTAACTTAATTAGGGTACTCCTAAGGCTTAGAAAGAGCCACACTCAAGGGGCCAAAGAGCCACATATGGCTTGCGAGCCACAGTTTGCCGACCACTGACCTAGACTAACTGACTGGCATCCCCAAACTGCCAAAAACAAACTATGAATTCTCAGCTGTTACATAAAATGTAACAGTGAGGCCCTGATCGGTTTGGCTCAGTGGATAGAGCATTGGCCTGCGGACTCAAGGATCCCAGGTTCCAGTCTGGTCAAGGGCATGTACTTTGGCTGCGGGCACATCCCCAATGGGGGGTGCACAAGAGGCAGCTGATCAATGTTTCTCTCTCATCGATGTTTCTAACTCTCTAGCCCTCTCCCTTCCTCTCTGTAAAAAATCAATAAAATATTTTTTTAAGTAACAGTGAGACTTCGAGATTTGGAGTGCTTGACTCCCTTGTAGTCCCAGATTGCAATAAATGTGACTCTTTAATTCAGAAAAAAATTAAGAGTGAAATGATTATACCTTAATTTATTGATGACTAGCATTTTAAAACAAACACTTATCAATTAAAACACTAATAAATACTTATCCTTCTGCCATCTACCCACAGTTCTCTTGAGAAAAAACAGCAGTACCAGGCTGTAGAAGAAACTTGACTGTATTTTTGTACGCATTATTTCCTGCACGCATGGGAGCTATGTATATAACACAGAGATCAGTCACTTCACCCTCAGCCTCTTCAATTACGTTATTGAAACAGCTAACTTGATATATTCCCCAAGTGAATTCCCTGTTTGTCTGTCTAGAGTTGACCATTTACCTGCTGAAGTGTTCATCTGTGTACGTTACCTCCAAGGCTAAATGAGGGGGAAGAAGGCCACCACCTATCCCACTTGGGTTTGCTCATTTAAGGTCCTCTCACAGA
>NW_005872219.1:52948-115295 GCF_000147115.1 Myotis lucifugus
ACATGCTGGGCATGCAAACGCTGTTGGCAACGAAGCTGGTGACATCGACGTTGCGTTTTAACGATCAGTGTTCGGCCGTGCCACGTTCTTCAGAGTCTGTATCCATCCCCCTTATTTCGCCGTTTCTCTGCAGTCCGTGCAACTATGCTCAAGTAAATGAGATACATCAGCTAGAACTGAAGAGCACTTTTTTAAAGGGAATCATAGTCAGGATGGTAATGGTAGTAGTAGCTCATAAGGGACTGTGTGAGCCTGAAGACTGGCTTTTAAAATTTTTAGATATATTTTATTGATTTTTACAGAGAGGAAGGGAGAAGGATAAAGAGTACCAAGGTACATGCCCTTGACTGGAATCGAACCTGGGACCCTTCAGTCTGCAGGTCGACACTCTATCCACTGAGCCAAACCAGTTAGGGCCTGAGGAATTTCTTGCGGGGGCGACTGTTTGTTGGAGGTGGGTGTCACAACACAGCATAGGGACAGAAGTTGTCATATAGAATGTGGGGGAGAGAGAATTGTTTTGCAGTGGCTAATACCTTAAAAAGATGAGTGGACCTGAGATTAATTGGAGGTCAGAGAGTAATTCAGACAATTACAAAATAGATGAAACTAGGGCTGGTACATACCACCTTTTCTAAACTCACCAGGATTTTTTTGTGACCTTTGGTGTGGCCTGGCTGTTGAGAGTTTCCGTCAGTCTTGTGGATTAGCTAAGAGCTTGACTCATCATCTGTGCAACTCACTGGGAACAGTGCAGAGGGCCTTCGGGGCTGGGATTTGAGTGAAAGTTAAGTGAGGGATGTTGGCTGTGACTAGTGAAAGGACATCAAGTGCAGCATAACAGGAGGTGGACTATGGATATCTGAGATCTGATTCTTAATAGTTGAGGCTGAAGGAAAAAAAAAAACAGTCATGGAGAGAGGCCTACCTAGCATGACTCAAGGATGCCTCTATGAGTTTGGACTATCAGAGTCTTGGCAGTACTAGATTCTGATTCAATTTGACAACCATCCTCTGGACCACACATGTTGAGTAATAAGTAAACGGCCAGGAGATGAGTATGGGGGCTGGGGTTGTGGAAGTGCAGGTTTGAGAGAGGGATTGGAGAGGGAATGTGAATTCATGGCCACAACACCCTCACATTGACATAATAGTGAATGAAGAAAGTATCCATTTCTGGTGGTGCATGGATGATACAAAAAGGTGAATTTTAGGGTAATTTCCTGGAAAGAGAGGTGTGTGGGTGCTACATTCTAGGTTAAGAGCTTAGGTGCCATCGAACTAACCACCTGCCTTTTGTTGTTGGGAATGACTCACTGGTTGATGGGAATGAGGTAGCATTCATCAGTGTTACCCAGTCTTGTATATCTCCACTGGCGTGGGTAAGGAAGAAGGGAAAGAGAGAACTAGATTATGGAGGTGGTGACCTATATTTTTGGAAAAGATGGTGATTAGGAAAAAATTTAACCATGCCAAGATATATTTGAATTACCTTTGAAGTAGTGCCTCTGGGAATGAAGCTGTGTGAGAGAAGTGTTGCTCAAGGAACTATGTGCAGTAGATTGTGAAAAGTGATGGCCTCAGCACCCTGGGATTGGGGTCAAGAGGGTGATTTGTGATGCCATGTTTTTGGTGTCTTAGAGAAACAATCGTAGGGACATTAAGGCTATTTCCTGAGAAGATCAGTATCAAATCACTCACACTCTCTCTATGGCCAACATCCCTCTCTAGCCTATGCTTTTGACTCCCACTGTATTATAAGGGAGGTCCAGAGCTCAGGTATCTTCTATCTGCTCAACTGTCTTAGTTGTTGTGGGAAGAAAAATATCAGCAGGAAAATAAGAAGACAGTGCCTTTCATGGGATGAAGACCTGGTATTTTCTCTGATGTGTAGTGTGAAAAGAGCAGATGGGTGTGGAGGGTGGGGAGTATGACAGACTTACAATCTTAGGAGTGAATCTGATCATGGGCTGTACTGTCCCCATTATGACAGGATGTAAACTTTGAGGACGTGGCCATTGCCTTCTCTCAGGAGGAGTGGGGGCTCCTTGATGAGGCTCAGAGACTTCTGTACTTCCATGTGATGCAGGAAGTTTTTGCCCTTGTATCATCTGTAGGTAAGACCTTCACATTCTCCCAGTGTCCTGAGGTGATGCCCTCTCTTCCTTTATTCCTCAGCAGTAGCTTTCCCTCTCCCACAGCCAGAACATTGCCTCTGCTAATTTTTCCCACTTTCCTGTCAAACGTGCTGTGGCTTCCAGGGATGAGCTGGATGGGGAACCCTGAGCAAAGGACTCCACGAACATCACTAACACCCGTAACCTCAAAAAGTGCAAGAAGTGTTAGGGAGTCAGGAGTTTTGCATTGAGCTTAATGGGTTCCAGCTTGCACTTTCTCTTCATGGGAGGCTGACAGTGTCCGCATGCATGGCTTCAACTTCTGCACTCTTTCTCTAGGTAAGGGTTCTTTGTGGCAGCTTGTGTCATGTTATGGTCTTTACTTACATGAACCATGGGCTGTTCTTGTAAGGCCCCCATTCAATTTTTTGTTATATTTTCTTCCCTGAATAATATAGCAAGCTGTGTTGCTCTGGCCAAGTGCTGACTGCTCACTTCTTCATTACCTGTTTCTCTGCATTGGTGCCACTGCAGTATTCTGCAACATTGACTTGCACATGTGTTATGACATGCACATACGTGCTAAGTAATCCTCAAAACCAGCTACTCATTTGTTGAATTTTACTTGGAACAAGATGGAGCCAAAACCTTGCACAGCTCGTCCCAGTCCCCAGCAGGCAAGCTGTGTTGAATTTTGTTAGTTGAAAGATTAGCTGGAGATCCATATTCTAATCCATGTAGTGCTTGCCATGTTTGTGACATATTTCTGCAGAGGCCTTCCTATTTTGTGATCTTCATTAGCCCAGAAAGTCACAAGAGCCTCTTATTAATCCTTCTTGCACATCTCATATTTTCAGACAATTGCATGGAACCAACTTGTGTGTGTAACACACTCTTGTAACCAGACTTCCCCCTGTCACCACATTCAACATTCATTTCCTCACCATTTCTCACTTTTCAGGTTGTTGGCATAAAATGGAAGATGAGGAGGCCTGTTCTGATGACAGTGTATCTATACGAGTAGAGTCACAAGTAAGGGCATCTAAGAAAGCTGCAGACACCCAGAAGACCCATCTGTGTAAGCGCTGTTTCTCTGTGTTACAACATACTTTTCACCTGACTGGGTCACATGCAGCATACTTTGAGCAGAAAGCCTTCTGTACTGATGCATGTCTTGGAGACTTCTATTTTAGTGCAAACCCTCACCAGGAACAGAGGAATGAATGTGGGGAGGAGCCCTGGAAACAAGCTATGGTCAGGGCATCCTATGTGAGCAGGTGCAGCATCTACTTATCTTCGGTGCCTTCAACCAGCAGGGAGGTTGGGGAAGACTTGCAATGCAACTCAGAGCTTCCCCAGCACCAGGCCATTCTCAAAACTGAGGAGCTACACTGTGGCAGTGAGATTTCACAGGATTTCTTGATAAAAAAAGTCATCACCAGTGGGGTGACTGTGAAAATGCTGCCAGCCACAACCTGAAAGTTGTTCAATGTCAGGGTGCATATTCTGGAGAAATGATTTATGAGTGTAACAAATGTAGGAAAGTTTTTAGACGAATCTTTAACATCATTGGATATAACAGAGTTCACCCTAGAGAACAGCTGTATCTGTGTAGTGAATGTGGGAAGTCCTTTCATCGAAGGGCTCACCTCACTATACACCTCAGAGTTCACACTGGAGAGAAGCCATATGAGTGTACTGAATGTGGAAAGTCCTTCAGTGAAAGAGGTACACTCATTAAACACCAGAGAGTTCACGCTGGAGAGAAGCCATATGAGTGTACTGAATGTGGAAAGTCTTTTAGCCAAAAATCTAACCTTATTAGACATCTCAAAGTTCACACTGGAGAGAAGCCATATGAATGTACTGAATGTGGAAAATTCTTCAGTGAAAGAAGTACACTCATTAAACACCAGAGTGTTCACACTGGAGAGAAGCCATATGCGTGTACTGAATGTTGGAAGGCTTTTCGCAAAAAATCTGAGCTTATTAATCATCTGAGAGTTCACACTGGAGAGAAGCCATATGAGTGTACTGAGTGTGGGAAGTCTTTTTGTGAAAAATCTAAGCTTATTAAACATCTGAGAGTTCACAGTGTAGAGAACCCACATGAGTGTACTGAATGTGGGAAGTCTTTTAGCCAAAAATCTAACCTTATTAGACATCTCAGAGTTCACACTGGAGAGAAGCCATATGAGTGTACTGAATGTGGAAAGTTCTTCAGTGAAAGAAGTACACTCATTAAACACCAGAGAGTTCACACTGGAGAGAAGCCATATGAGTGTACTGAATGTGCAGAGTTCTTCAGTGAAAGAAGTACACTCATTAAACACCAGAGAGTTCACACTGGAGAGAAGCCATATGAATGTACTGAATGTGGGAAATCCTTCCGTGTGAGGAGCACACTCATTAAACACCAGAGAGTCCACACCGGAGAGAAGTCGTATGAGTGTACTGAGTGTGGGAAGTCTCTTAGCCAAAAATCTAACCTTATTAGCCACCTGAGAGTTCACACTGGAGAGAAGCCATATCAGTGTACCTAATGTGAGAAGTCCTTCAGTGAAAGAATTAAACTCATTAAATAGCAGAGAGTTCACACTGGAAAGAAGCCATATGAGTGTACTGAATGTGGGAAGTGTTTTTGAGAAAAATCTAGTCTTATTAAACATCTGAGAGGTCACAGTGGAGAGAAGTGTTAAATGTGCAGAGAATGTTTTATTTTATTCACTTTAATAATAACACTGACGGCCACTATTTGGGACCTATTTTCCGGAATTTAAACCCTTTTAATGGGACATAC
Source organism: Myotis lucifugus (assembly GCF_000147115.1). NCBI lineage: Eukaryota > Metazoa > Chordata > Mammalia > Chiroptera > Vespertilionidae > Myotis > Myotis lucifugus. The sequence continues at coordinate 57,866 of NW_005872219.1, forward strand.
ACTGTACTAGATTCCGCATAAGTTTCCAATACAACTGAGGCTTGAAGAAGTGCATTGCACTTGGTAACATGCACAGATCTTCTACCCGATTGATTTGTGGCTGAAGAGATTTCCCCTCTACCACCTGGCTCACCTGAAGACTGTGTATCAGTCCCAACCCCTGTGTGCTCAGGGGAAATGTATTCTGTGTTCTCTCTTGTGCTTGAGAACATGATGATTATTCCAGCTCCTGACAGGATCTTCATTCCTTTATCTCTGTGGAGGTAATGCACCTGACCCAGGGTTCATCCAGGGCACCCGTCCTCAACTAAGAAGTGCTGCCTCTTTCAGGGACATGTGCTTCTCACATTATGCTGTGATGAATTGTTCCAGGTTCTGATTCACCAACCTGCGAACCACTTGCTGTCCTCTGTCTGGTTTATGATCTTTTATTAAAGGTGTTTTTCTTTTGTACTTTTAATTATTTTGGTTATATTCAATTCCAGGGATGATTGTCAAGCACAATTATGATCTATCATCATAGAGTTAACAGATATTGTGTGGTTCCCAACCTTTCTTGCTTTAGGAGGGACAGCATCATGCCAGGAAATCACTCTTTGACCAATTGGCTTATAGTGCATTGCTGCCCATGGCCTTGAAATAAAGACTGCATGACTTTGTGGTTCTAATTTGCCTGTTTGTCCCAGCCCACGTTGTGCTATGTAGGAGGCATCTAATTTTTTTCTTCTCTCTCACATTGATGTCCCCCTCAGTCTCTCTCTTCCTTTCTCCCTTCCCTTGCACTCTCTCTCAAAATCAATGGAAAAATATTCTCAGATGAGGATTACCAAAAAAACTCAAACATTCACCCTGGTGTCCTGCTCACTTTTCAGCCTTTGCCTCAGATGCTCCCACTGCAGCTGGGTACACTGTATCCTTCCCAGGGCTTGGCAGAGAGGAGTCCCAGGCAAGGCACTGGGAGGGATTTGGGTTCTGTGTCTGCCTAAGATGAGCTGGCCAGGGGTCTTCTGTCTCCATCCAGAGGTCTCTCTAGCCTGCTCTTCCCCACCCCCAGGCACCTGGCCTGCTGCACATGAAGTTAGTTCTGTATCTGAGAGAAGCCCCCTGATGCTACAGGTCCCCAAATCAATTCACATTTAGAAAGTTCTGCCTCCAGCCAACCCACTCACACCCCTGAGACCCACTGGTGTTTAAGTCTCATTTTCACTTTAGAGATTTTTTTCACTTTAATTTTATTAAAATTAAAGAACGACTCTCCCCCACTCCTCACCCAGCCAGTCATGGAGATAGCATGGGTTCTCCAGGATATGGTAGTGTGTATTGTCAGTGGTGAGAACATTCTGCAATACAAGCATTTTCAGAAGGATTGGCTTGGTCTTCATATAATTCCACATTCGGAGGATGAGTTGTGGTCATTGTGCCCCTCCCTAAGTTTTGCCTGTGCATGGGAGACCTGCAATGAGGGGTTAGTTCCTGGATTCTGGAGAATAGTGTGCTGCTGGGGTGTCTGGTTGAGGGGCAGAGAGGTTGTGTGCCTGTGAATGTGTTCCTGCCAGCTCATGGGCCAGGTTCCTTGAGTGGGTGGGCTGAGGGAAGGCTGTAGGGATGAGAACTTGAATCCCGTTGGATGGAGGCTCAGCAGCCATGTGTTGAGGCTGTGGATACTGTTGAGCCCAACTTTTTCAGATGCCCCAAATACAGAGTCCCCTGTCCTTGGGAACTGGCATCTAGTGGAGGATAGTCCACAGAGAATGGACCAGCAGCTATGGGGGGAGGTGAAACCAGTGTTGGTCAGTGGGATCTTCACTGAGGAAGTCTGGGAAGCGGTGGCAGTCTCCAGGTGGAAGCCTGCCCTGTGCATATACAAGCTGTAGGGAGGTCAGGCTGGCTGGTTTAACAACAAGGATCAGAAAGTAGTAAAAATAAATAAATAAAAGAAATGGGGGCTGAATAGGCAGATGTATTGTGCATCTTGTCTTGAGCCAGACTGGAAATACAACTAAATCAAAGAATATCCTCCTGGTATTAACAAATTACATGCACCTGAGCAGACATTTTACAAGAAGGAAGGGCAGAGGATGCCTGGAGTACGGCAAGAACTGGGAAGTGGGCTTGAGAGGGACAGCCAGCCAGTGGGCCAAAAGGGTGAGGAGAAAGCTGTGTTGCATCAAAGCTGCATCCCTTCACAAAGTGGGTAACATCCAACTGTGTAAAGGAAAAGCCACAGGGCAGCTGGCTTCTGGGGGAACTGGAGCCAGTTTCAACATACATGCTCAAAGTCACTAATCATCTGAGAAAGGCAAATCAAAACAACAATGAGGTACCATCTCACACCTGTCAGAATGGCAATCATCAACAAATCAAGATAAAAGCGCTGAAAGGCTGCCCCATGAAAAGCTGGCCAAACAGCTCGGTGCTGGAGGAAGATGCAAAAGAGCAGTTTCATTGTTTTGCTTTTGTTTTTATTCTCTAAATGCAGAACACAGGACTTTTCTATTGCAAACACTCAGTTGGGGCTTTGGAGCAGGGAGAGAGGCACAGACTTGTGGTGCCTGAGGAGAAGCTGGGGAGCGAAGCAGAGCAGGGAGAGGTGGCCAGGAGTCCATCATTGGGACATTCTTAACCTTCAAACCTAAATGGCCATTTCTCCCCTGGGTTCTCCTATCCTTCCTTCCTCCCCCTCATAGTTTCATTGATTCCGTGGATATAAACTGAGTGGCCACACTCACCAAGCACTGCGCAAAATATATCCCTAAATGTGGGTGCTGTCTAGAGTCCCTATTTAGCTAATTGTGCATTTTCTCACTTCCACTCGCGCACTCGCGCGTGTGTGTGTGTATTTTGCTCAGTGGAGTGTCAGCCTGCGAACTGAAGGGTCTCCGTTTCAATTCCGGTTAAGGGCATATACCCAGTAGGAGGTGTGCAGGAGGCAGCTTATCATTTCTAACTCTCAATCCTTTGCCCTTCCTCCCTCTAAAAAATCAATAAAATATATTGAAAAAATAAAATAAAATATCCTATATAATAAAAGGCTAATATATGCAAATCGACTGAATGGCGGAACCACCAGTTGCTATGATGTGTACTGACCTAAATAGACACTTTTCAAAGAGGACATTCAGAAAGCCAAGAGACATATGAAAACATGCTCAAAGTCACTAATCATCTGAGAAATGCAAATCAAAACAACAATGAGGTACCATCTCACACCTGTCAGAATGGCTATCATCAACAAACGACAAGTGCTGGCGAGGATGCGAAGAAAAAGGCACATTCGTGCACTGCTGCAGACTGGTGCAGCCACTATGGAAGACAGTATAGAGTTTCCTCAAAAAGTTAAAAATGGAACTCCATTTGACCCAGTGATCCCACTTCTAGGAATATATACCCAGAAAAAAGAAACACCAATCAGAAAGGATATATGCACCCCTATGTTCATAGCAGCACAATTTACCATAGCTAAGATCTGGAAACAGCCTAAGTGCCCATCAGCAGATGAATGGATTAGAAAACTGGTACATCTACATGATGGAATACTATGGTGCTGAAAAAAAGAAGGAATTCTTATCATTTGCAACAGCATGGATGGAACTGGAGAGCATTATGATAAGTGAAATAAGCCAGTCAATGAAAGAAAAATATCACATGGTCTCACTCATTTATAGATAATTAAGACCATTATAAACTGATGAACAAAAATAGATACAGAGACAGAGCAATATTGAACAGACTGTCAAACTACAGCGGGAAGGCTGGAGAAGGTTCGGGGGTGGGGGAGGGCTATAAGAGAACAACTGAAGGACTTGTGGCACGCATATAAGCATAACCAATGGACACAAGACACTGCGGGGTATGGGAGGCCAGGGGAAGGTCAATGGGAGAAAAACCAAAGGAGACATATATAATACTCTAAGCAATACAAAATTAAAAAAAAAATTTGTCCAAGCTGCAGTGGGAACATCCCAGAAAAAGGCAAGAGAGCATAAGGAGGAGTGGGCTGTGCAGGCAGAAGCCCCTTGTTGGGGTAGCGGTGGTAGATGGTTCTATTTTTGTTTTTCATAATCCTCACAGGAGGATATTTTCCCACTGATTATTATTCAGAGTGGAAGAGTGGGGATGGAGAGAGAGAGAAACTTGGAAGAGACACACATCAACTGGATTTCACCTGCATGAGCCCCCAATAGTTTCCATGTATTAAACCTTGAACCTAGGTACTTGTCCTTGACAAAGAATTTAATTCTCCACCCTTCATGTGTGTAGGCTGACACTCTTACCATTAAGCCTCACTGCCCAGGCCATGGTGGATGTTTTCCCAATAAGGAAAGAAGAGGACCATTTTGTTCCCTTTGATTGATAAATATCTGTTGGAGACCGGGTGTAAGCTGACACGGATCTTGCACCTGAAGGGGCTAGCAAGGCTGGGACCCTTACCCACACAGTTTTCCCAGACTTGTTTGGATGGCAGTTATCAGTAGAATGAGAGCAACCTTTGTAGAATGAGAACAGCCTTTCCTGGCTTATCAAGAAGTCTAACTATTTTCTGAGATTTGCTGTACCAAGAATTTGTCCTTTTACTCTATCTCTCCCTTAGAGATTAAAATGAACTAAGAATACATTCCTCTTGACAGACCTCCTATTCAGTGTCTTGTGTATAAAAGGCATTGCGTGCTTAATAAACTTGCTGCAGTTCCTCAATTGAGCTGCAGTCCTCCCAATCCCGCTCTCCTGTCTTTCTTTCTTTGCTCAATTCCCACCTCCCTACCTCAGCCTGGTTCAACCTGGCGCCCGGAGACCAGGGACCTGAGGACTTGGGAAGCAGACAGGGAGGAACTCCTCCGGATAAAGAGTGCACTCATTAAGGTAAGGGAGGAGCAATTTCTTGATAGTCGGGAGTAAAGCATGGGACAGTTAGAATCTCGGGAAAATGCCCCTTATGGGAAAATGTTAAAGTCTATGCTCAAAGGTAAAGGAACTAAGGTTAAGGACAAGAAGTAGAAATTTTTTTAAAATTCATTCCGGAGGTCTGCCCTTGGTTTCCTGAGGAAGGAACCGTTAACTTAGAAACATGGCAGAAAGTTGGAGAACAAATGTGCAATCATTATAAAGCCCTTGGGCCAAGTGAGACCCCGGTTGATGCATTTTCCTTATGGAATTTGATATGGGATTGTTTAGACCCCAGGCATGACCATAATCAACCGTCTCTTAAGCCAGGAAAAAAGAAGAAGCAGTGTGATGGCACAAAACAGGGGTCTGAGAAAGACAGTTTATTAAAAAGGAATAATATAAATTTTAAAGACGAATTAAATCCTCAAGATGAGGAGGATCTTGAGGAAGCAGCTGCCCCTTATCATGATGATGATACAGGTGTTGTTCAGGCAAAAGAGGAGGAAGAATATTTTTCTGCTGGAACTGTAGAGGGTAGTGATATGGAGGATGTGTTAGAACACCTTTTAGAAGAATTAAAGCTTCTTGGCAAGAAAAAGAGAAGCTGCGGGGGCCGTTCCCACCGCTCTCCGCTGCCTTGTGCAGCACCAGTTCCACTTTCCCCTCTCCAGTTGGCTTTGACAGAGGCACGAAAGTGTGGTGAGGAATTGGGCATTCACACCTTCCCCGTTATGGAACAGGTGAGCCCTAACACGGGACACCATGAGTGTACTTATGACCCGCTTCCTTTTAAAACCTTGAAGGAGTTAAAAACAGCCTGTGCTCAGTATGGGCCAGCCCAGCCCTGGCAAATAATAGGGGCATTGTCTGTTTACCGTCCTGTCCTTGTGCCATCTCAAGGCCAGCTGGCTGCACAGCACCCAGCCTGCCCCAGGGAGCAAAACGATACAAGAGTTATTCCGAGCAACCCCCGGAAGCACCGGGTTGGACCTTGGATCCATAGGGCGATATGTATTAACTCCAGAATTGGGACCACAGGACATCCCTACAGGAGTGTATGGACCTACTCCTAAAGGGATGTTTTGCCTTTTACTAGGTAGAAGCAGCTTAACTATGAAAAGATTACACATTTTTCCAGGAGTAATTGATGCAGATTATGAGGGGAAATTAAAATTATGGTCTCTGCCCCCAGAGATATCACCATCACCTCAGACATGAAAATTGCTCAATTGATTTTGCTCCCTCTGCCTGCCACAGGCAATCTACTTTCCACAGAGTCTCAGGGAGCCAGGGGTTTTGGCCCCTCGGACAAGGCATATTGGGTACAAGCTATTTCTCATTCAAGGCCTGAGAGAACCTTACTTATACAAGGGAAAATATTTACAGAGATTTTAGATACAGGAACAGATATTTCTGTCATAAGCTTAGCTCACTGGCCTAAACAGTGGCCCTATAGAGAAGCTATGACACAACTTCAAGGAATAGGTCAGACCCACTCTCCTTTACAGAGTTCACAAATGTTAAAGTGGCAAGACAATGAAGGTCACTCTGGGTTATTTCAGCCATATATCTTGCCAGGGATCCCTGTGAATTTATGGGGACGAGATATTCTGTCTGCCCTGGATGTTGCCCTTGTTACCACCCCAGCTCAGGAAAATTTTTAGGGGGGGTCATTGTTTCTCCTGTTATCCACACAGCTGACAAGATATCTTGGAAGTCAGATGACCCTGTATGGGTAGAGCAGTGGTCCCTTTCCAAAGAAAAAATACAAGCTGCTCATAAGTTGGTACAGGAACAACTCCAGCTAGGGCATATAGAAGAGACTACCAGTCCTTAGAACACTCCTATTTTTATCATAAAAAGAAATCAGGAAATTGGCGCCTTTTACAGGATTTAAGGGCAATAAACAAGACTATGGAAATTATGGGACCTTTACAGCCTGATCTCCCTTCCTCTGTAGCAATCCCTAATGGGATGAAGCTATTAGTACTAGATTTAAAGGATTGTTTTTTCACTATTCCTCTGGATCCCTCTGATTGCAAATGATTTGCATTCAGTGTCCCATCTACTAATTTTCAGGAACCCATGCGCCAATATCATTGGAAGGTATTGCCTCAGGGAATGGCTAATAGCCGTACCCTGTGTCAAAAGTTTGTTAGTCAGGCAATTCGCAGAGTTCGAGAGAAACATCCGCAGGCTTATATCATACACTATATGGAGGACATCCTTTTAGCTCACTATACGGAATGTCAATTAGAACAAGTGTATGATGACTTACAACAGGCTCTTCTTAAATCTGGATTAATAATTGCACCTGAAAAAGTTCAAAGATGAGATCCTTAGCTATATCTTGGACATATCATAGAAGGAAGAAAAATTTGTCCTCAAAAGATTCAACTCAGGATAGACAAGCTAGAGACTTTAAATGATTTTCAAAAATTTTTAGGGGATGTCAACTGGATTAGGTCAACTTTAGGCATAACTACTAATGACCTTAAACCTTTATTTGATATTCTTCGTGGGGATAGCGACCCGTTCTCCCCTCGCTAGTTTACTCCTGCAGCTCGCAAGGCTATCTGCCACATAGAAGCTGCCTTAAAGAAACAGTTTGTACAAAAAATTGATTACTCACAGCCATGGCTGTATTTAGTATTGGCTACGCCAGTATATCCCACTGGCCTCTTATGGCAACAGGGACCTTTGGAGTGGATTCATCCACACTCCTCCCCGAAAAAGGTAGTTTATCCTTACTCAGAGGCAGTAGCAGATCTTAGTTTTGCAGGACGTCTCAGATCTCTGGAACTTTTTGGTCAAGAGCCCCATACCATCGTGGTACCCTATAAGGCTCAACAAAGGCAATGGCTATTTCATATGAATGATAAATGGCCTCTTTCCTTCCTGGGCTATCACGGTACAGTAGACTCTCATTACCCATTTAATAAACTTATACAATTTTTTTTACAGAGCATTCCTTCATTTTCCCCAAGGTAGTCAAGACTCAACCAATTTCTCATGCAGTTCTTGGGTTTACTGATGGTTCTAATAATGGCACAGCTGCCCTAGTTATCAATAATCAACCCTTTGTTTTTCAGACTAACCACACTTCAGCACAACGCCTGGAGCTCGAAGCAGTATATCAAGCGTTATGCAAACTTTCCACTCAATCTTTTAACCTTTACTCAGACTCTCCTTATATTGTAAATATTATGATTCACTTAGAAACTGCCAATTTACATGACACTGACCGATCTGTAGTGATTATTCTCTTACTACAGGTACAAGCTTTACTCAGGAAATGTTCTCACCCTTGTTTCTTTGGCTATATATGAGCTCATACAGATTTACCTGGATCTCTGCGGGAAATATTTATGCTGATCAACTTACTAAACCTTCCTATCTAACATTATCTCCTTTAGATACAGCCAAAGCCTCACATTCTCTCCATCATCAAAATGCCAGTGGCCTACATCAGCAGTTTCGAATCACAAAGGAACAGGCTCAGCAAATTGTTAAACTCTGTTCTCAATGCCCTCTAACCACATTCATTCCTCCTACAGAAGGAGTCAATCCGCGAGGCTACAAACCAGGCCAACTATGGCAGATGGACATAACCCATATTCCATCTTTCAGAAAACAAGCTTATGTCCATGTTTCTATTGACGCTTTTCCTGGTTTTATTTTTGCATCCCCTTGTACAGGAGAAGCCGCTAAAAATTTTATTGCTCACTGTTTGCAAGCTTTTACTTTCCTAAGCATCCCCCATACCAGTAAAACTGACAATGGTCCAGCCTACACAAGTATGGCATTCCAGAAGTTTTGTGCTACTTTTCAAATCCAGCAAAAAACAGGCATCCCATGCAATCCTCAAGGGCAGGGAATAGTTGAGCGAGCTCATCAGACCTTAAAAAGGCAAATTGAAAAAATAAGGAAGGGGGAGTATATAGATACCCCTGCTAACTTACTTAACAGAGCTCTTTATTCCCTTAATTTTTTAAATGGTGATGCTCAGGGCAAAACCGCTGCGGAGCAACAGTGGTCCTCATTGTCCAGATCCCATCCTTGGGTACAGTGGAAAGACTTACTTACAGGACAATGGCATGGCCCCAGTCCTGTTCTGATATGGGCTCGGGGGTCTGTCTGTGTATTTCCCGAAGGGGACTCTGAGCCCCGTTGGATCCCCAGCCACTGTGTCCGGCCCTTTCAAGGTCAAAATGGAGGACGAAGTGGAACAAGAAGTCACTCCACCATTCAAGAGGCTACGAATTGGTCCACTAGCGCCCATGCTGCCAGCCCTGCCACAGAGATCACAGACAACTCGGAGGACATCTCCACCAACTTGGGGATAGTTGAAGAAGCTGAAAACGGAGGCCAAGGCCATGGTCGTTCATCAAGGAGCACAACCAACTGCTGAGACTTTGTTTCTAGCCATGCTGTCAATTATGGCTGTTCAGGTCTGTGATGCTCAGATTCCATACTGGGCATACATTCCAGATCCGCCCTTTCTCAGGGCCATTACTTGGGATGACCCCAGCTTTCCTGTTTTAGTTAATGATACAGATATCATGGGCCACCCAAGTGCAGATTATCTTACTCATTGGGTGGGAGATTATAGATATGAGAGAAGGTCAACCAGGGTCCCCATATGTTTTACAGCCATTAAATATTGGAATAACTCTCTTACTGTAGAACCTTCACCAAGGTATACCCATGGCATTAGCAGAGTTGGAGATCCTGAAGAGCATGAGGGGTGGATCCGACGAGGATGGTTCCTTACTATATATGGCCTGCCTGACATCACCCGTACCCTCTCTCAGGGCATCCCACCCAAGTTGCCTCCATGTTTGTATAATGAATACAGGCTATTTCTGAAGTATCCACCTTGGCGGCGTTGCCGTCATGAGTTGGCTGTGGTACATACTCCCATTAACAATTCCTTTCAGGTACTTGATTGGTCCTATCCCAACCCGCTATCTAGCAGAAGTAGTTTTTTTTTGTTTGTTTTTGTTTCTAATTAAATCTTTATTGTTCAGATTATTACATTAGTTACTCTTTTTTCCCACCATAACTCCCCTCCACCCAGTTCCCACCCCACCCTCCGCCCTCACTCCCCACCCACTGTCCTCATCCATAGGTGCACGATTATTGTCTAATCTCTTCACTCACCCCCACACCCCTTCCCCCCACCCAAGAATAGTCAGTCCATTCCCTTTCTCTGTCCCTGATTCTATTATAATCACCAGTTCATACTGTTCATCAGATTATTTATTCACTTGATTTTTAGATTCACTTGTTGATAGATGTATTTGTTGTTCATAATTTGTATCTTTACCTTTTTCTTCTTCCTCTTCTTAAAGGATACCTTTCAGCATTTCATATAATACTGGTTTGGTGGTGATGAACTCCTTTAGCTTTTTCTTATCTGTGAAGCTCTTTATCTGGCCTTCACTTCTGAATGATAGCTTTGCTGGATAAAGTAGTCTTGGTTGTAGGTTCTTAGTATTCATCACTTTGAATATTTCTTGCCACTCCCTTCTGGCCTGCAAAGTTTCTGTTGAGAAATCAGCTGACAGTCGTATGGGTACTCCCTTGTAGGTAACTGAGTTTCTTTCTCTTGCTGCTTTTAAGATTCTCTCTTTGTCTTTTGCTCTCGGCATTTTAATTATGATGTGTCTTGGTGTGGTCCTCTTTGGATTCCTTTTGTTTGGGGTTCTCTGCACTTCCTGGACTTGTAAGTCTAAAAAAGTTTGCCCACCCCTGCGAGTCTAGCCCATGCCCTGTGAGTCGCCCAAATGACCACTCATGCCCTGAAGCAAATCAACCAAACTGAGGACCACACCCTAGGGCTGGTGTGGGCAAACTTTTTGACTTGAGGGCCACAATGGGTTCTTAAACTGGACCGGAGGGCCGGAACAAAAATATGGTTGGAGTGTTTGTGTGAACTAATATAAATTCAAAGTAAACATCATTACATAAAAGGGTACAGTTTTTTTTTTTTTTTTAGTTTTATTCATAGTTTATTCATAGTTTTATTCATAGCCGTAGTTTGCCCACGGCTGCCCTAGGGCCTAGGCTAAGGCTCAAACAAAATCTTGGTGCCCTAGCCAGTTTGGCTCAGTAAATAGAGCTTTGGCCTGCAGACTAAAGAGTTCCATGTTCAATTCTGGCCAAGGGCACATGCCCGGGTTGCAGGCTCGATCCCCCCCCCCGCCCCCAGTAGGGGATGTGCAGGAGGCAGCCAATCAACAATTCTCTTTCATCATTGATGTTTCTATCTCTCTAGCTCTCTCCCCTCCTCTCTGAAATCAATAAAAATTTATTTTTTAAAAATTCTGGTGTGTGTTTAACAAGTAAATATGCAACAGCTGAAGTACCATCTTGTTTAAATTGCTGTACGGTCTTCAATTAAAAAAAAAGATGGGCCGAAACCGGTTTGGCTCAGTGGATAGAGCATTGGCCTGAGGACTCAAGGGTCCCGGGTTCGATTCCGGTCAAGGGCATGTACCTGGGTTGCGGGCACATCCCCAGTGGGAGATGTGCAGGAGGCAGCTGATCGATGTTTCTAACTCTCTATCTCTCTCCCTTCCTCTCTGTAAAAAATCAATAAAATATATTTGAAAAAAAAAAAAAAAAAGATGGATGATTGACAAAGATGGCAGCATAGGTTAACGCGGGAGTTTGCTGCCTCGAACAACCACTTCAAAAATACAACTAAAAGACGGAACAGACATCATCCAGAACCACAGGAAGGCTGGCTGCTGAGTGGAAGTTCTACAACTAGGAGGAAAGAGAATAACATACTGAGATGCAGACGAGGCGCAGTGCTGAAGTGAAATACTAAGGTGCAGAGTGCATGTGGAGCGGGCTGGTGGCGGAGGGCGCGGTTGTTGTTTTCAATCGGGAGGGAGTTTCAGACTCTGAGCTCCAGATCCGGGCGAGTCTCTAGGGACCCAGACTCAAACGGGAGAAGCCAGACTGTCTGGCTTCGGTCGCAAATCGAAGGCAGCTTTCTCTCTGAGGTTTGCAGAGGATGCTGAGACTCTGAGTGGCAGAACCCCTGGGGACGGAACTGAGAGCAGCCATAACTGCTCGCTCCTCCCGCCCTGTAGATCCCCAGGAACCCGCCCCACCCAAGCCCTGCACAGAGGCATTTGCCGGATAGCCTTGGGAAAACGCTAGTTTAGCGCCGCCCTACAGATCCAGCACAGAAGCTCTCCCACTGCAGACACAGCTGACTCTCATAGCCAGTGAGCCTGGAGGGCAAAACACCCCCAGTATTGCTGACAACAATCAAGGCTTAACTACAACAAGACTGCGCACAAAGACCACAAGGGGGTGCACCAAGAAAGCTTAAAAAAAGCGGAGACAAAGAAACATGACAGAAATGGCGGATATAGAGCTAAAAAACGCACTTTTAAGGTCTTTCAATAATTTTCTAGAAACCGCCAATAAATGTAGTGTGATCCTCAAGAAATCTAGTGAGACCCTCGATGTTGTGATAAAAGACCAACTAGAAATTAAACATACACTGACTGAAATAAAGAATATTATACAGACACCCAACAGCAGACCAGAGGAGCGCAAGAATCAAATCAAAGATTTGAAATGCGAAGAAGCAAAAAACACCGAACAGGAAAAGCAAAATGAAAAAAGAATCCGAAAATACGAAGATAGTGTAAGGAGCCTCTGGGACAGCTTCAAGCATACCAACATCAGAATTATAGGGGTGCCAGAAGATGAGAGACAGCAAGATACTGAAAACCTATTTGAAGAAATCATGACAGAAAACTTCCCCCACCTGGTGAAAGAAATAGACTTACAGATCCAGGAAGTGCAGAGAACCCCAAACAAAAGGAATCCAAAGAGGACCACACCAAGACACATCATAATTAAAATGCCAAGAGCAGAAGACAAATAGAGAATCTTAAAAGTAGCAAGAGAAAGAAACTCAGTTACCTACAAGGGAATACCCATACGACTGTCAGCTGATTTCTCAACAGAAACTTTGCTGGCCAGAAGGGAATGGCAAGAAATAATCAAAGTGATGAATACCAAGAACCTACAACCAAGATTATTTTATCCAGCAAAGCTATCATTCAGAATTGAAGGTCAGATAAAGAGCTTCACAGGTAAGGAAAAGCTAAAGGAGTTCATCACCACCAAACCAGTATTATATGAAATGCTGAAAGGTATCCTTTAAGTAGAAGAGGAAGAAGAAAAAGGTAAAGATAGAAATTATGAACAACAAACATGCATCTATCAACAAGTGAATCTAAGAATCAAGTGAATAAATAATCTGATGTACAGAATGGACTGGTGATTACAATAGAATCAGGGACATAGAAAGGGAATGGACTATTCTTGGGGGGAAAAGGGGTGTGGGAGATGCGGGAAGAGAATGGACAAAAATCGTCCACCTATGGATGAGGACAGTGGGTGGGGAGTGAGGGCGGAGGGTGGGGTGGGAACTGGGAGGAGGGGAGTTATGGGGGGAAAAAAGAGGAACAAATGTAATAATCTGAACAATAAAGATTTAATTTTTAAAAAAGGAATACAAAGTTTCAATTTTAGAAGGTAAATAAATCCCAGAATTAAAAAAAAAAAAAGAAGAAAAGGAGAGGCTGAAGTTACTGTGTTGCCTAAAGGACTTCCCACAATCACTACACTCATAGCTTTTCTCTACTGTGAGCGCTGTGATGTTGAATGAGGATAGACCTGTGTGTAAATGACTTCCCACAGTCATTACACTCATATGGCTTTTCTCCAGTGTGAACTCTCCTGTGGGTAAGGAGGTGATTATTGCAGGTAAAAGATTTCCCACATTCACTATATTCATAAGGTTTTTCACCAGTGTGACCTCTCTGGTGTTGAGTGATGGTACTGCTTTGATTGAAGGACTTCCTGCAATCACGACACTCATTCAGCTTTTCTCCAGTGTGGACTTTGTGTTGTTGAATGAGTTTGGACCTCAGGATGACGACATCCCACGATCACTACACTCATATTGCTTTTCTACAGTGTAAACGTTTCTATGATGAATGAGGATAAAGATTTTTCTAAAAGCTTTTCCACATTTTTTACAATTATAAATCACTACTCTGGAGCAGACAACCTGATGTTGAACAACTTTCTGGTGTGGCTGGCATCTTTTTCACATTCAGCCCACTCGTCATGACTTCTTCCACTGAGAAATTCTTGTGAAATCTCACTACCCAGTGTTAAAAGTGGCCTGGTGCTGGAGATTGTCTGAGATGGCTGGCAAGTCTTTCCCAACCTCCCTAATGGTTGAAGGCACCCATATTAAGTAAAAGCTGCACTGGGACACAAGTGAGGCCCTGTCCATATCTTCTTTCCAGGGCTTCTGTTCACTGGCATCTCTCTGTTGCTGGTGAGGGTTTGCAATGAAACAGAAGTCTCTCCCACATATATGTTATGGATGAAGGCTTTCTGCTCAAAATATACTGCTTGTAACTCAGTCAGGTCCAAAATATCTTTTAAGACTGAGAAAAAGATGTGTCTTCTGAGTTGCTGGGGCTGTCTTAAAAGCCCTGACATGACTCTCCTGGTACATATACACTCCGCTCAGAATTGGTCTCCTCATCATCCGTTTTATGCCAACAAAGTGAAAATAGAAAAATGGTGAGGAACTGAATGCTGACTGTGGTGACAGGTGGAAGTCCCTTTACAAAAGCGTGTTGCACATAACACGGTTCCATGCAATTGACTCACAACAAAAGATCTATAGGAAGGATTATAAGTTACTCCCATGAAGGTCTGGGCTACTGAAGATCACAAAACAAGGAAGATCTCAAACAAAATATGACACATGCAGTAAGCACCACGTGGAAGAGAAGCAGGATCTTCAGCTCATTCTTCTGCTAACAGAGTTGAGCATTGTTTGTCTGCAGGTGACATGGAAAGCTGTGCTCAAATATGGTTATGTCTCATGCCAAGTATTCTATCTATATATATAAAAGGGTAATATGCAAAGTGACCCCTTAGGAGTTCCACCTGGAGAACGATCGCTCGCTATGACATGCACTGACCACCAGGGGGCGCTGCGGAACATGGTGGGTGGCCAATGGCAGCAGCAGGGCGTGGGGTACAAGGGAAGGAGGATACGGGGAGGCGGGGGGGAACCATGCGGTGGCGGCAAGGAGGGGGGAACTATGCAGTGGCAACACCCGTGTGGCGAGGGATGGAAGAGGTGGGGAGGCAGGGAATCTGATAGGCCCTGATCGCTTGCCTGGCCTAGGGACCCTACCCATGGACAAATTTCATGCACCGGGCCTCTACTATTCAATAAATTAGTAGCTGATGTTCAAGAATTATTTAAGCTTGTAGGTGTATCTCAAAACACATGTATAGGTCAATGTTAGAGAATACTGAAGATGGAGCAATGCAGAGGAACAGGTGATGCAAAAAGGCCACACAGTTGAAGGTAGTCAAAGGCCAGGAAGTCACAGGTGAAATGACAAGTTAGCACAGTGTCAAGTATGGAAAAGAAAAGGTAGAAATGTGCTACTGCCCATGGTACTTTCACCTAAACACTGTTGGAAATGAGCAGGTGCTTGGTATCATCTAAACACCACCCTTACTTACATCATATCTAGCCCACAGTTGCAACTCAACAGGGCCAGGCCTCTTCTGAGACCATCCTGCATGTTCACCCTGTAAAAAAATATCAGGGTTCATCCTGCACATTCCTCTCTACAAATACTTACAACAGAAATATTCCAAGTAGTAATAAAAGATGACAGAGATGGGCAGCCAGCACTGGCCTAGAGCAATTTGGCTTGCAATTGTATTTACCGAAGATAATATTACAAACAACTGAAGTGTGATCTTTTAAGTACAGCTTAAGGTTCATGTAAGGAAAGACCATAACCTGGCACAGGAACTCACCAAGGACCTTTGGCTAGAGGAAGGAGGTAGAAATGGAAGCCATGGATCTGGACATAGTCATCCATCCAGGGAGAGGAACAGCAGGTGGGACCCATTAAGCTGTCTATAAGACTCCTGACTCCCAGACACATCCTGCACTGTCTGAGAAAACTGGTTTTAGGGATGTTTGTGGACTCCTTGGCTCAGAGCTCTCCACAGACCTCACCCATGGCAGCCACAGCACATCTGATATAACATTGGGAAAATTAGCAGAGCCCATGGTCTGGCTGTAGAAGCGTGAAAGCTACATCAGAGGAATAAAGGAAGAGAGGACATCATCTCAGGACATTGGGAGAATGTGAAGGTCTTACCTACAGATGATAAAAGTGCAAAAACTTCCAGCATCACATCACAATAGAGAAGTCTCTGAGGTTCATCAAGGAGCCCACATTCCTACTGAGAGAAGGCAATGTTCACGTCCTCAAAGTTCAAATACTGTCATAATGGGGACAGCACAGCCCGGGATCAGATTCACTCCTAAGGTTCCAACTCTGTCATATTCAATCATACACATCAATCTGCTCTCTCCACTCCACACACCAGAGAAGATGCCAGGCCTTCATCACATGAAAATCACTGTCATATTTCTAATGATATTTTGTCTTCCCACAATAAAGGCAGTTGAGCAGATAGAACATAACTGAGCTATGGGATTCACAGGTACGCCATACTTCCTCTTGACAGTAGAGTGGGTGTCAAGAACAGAGGGTAGGAAGAGATGTTGGCCATTAAGAGAGTGTGAGTGATTTGATATTGGTCTTGTCCAGCATTACCTTTGTAGTCCCTCAGATTGTTCCTCAAAGACACCAAAAACATGGCATCACACTTCACCCTCAGACCACAATCCCAGGGTGCTGAGCTCATAGCTTTGTACTACCTGCTGCACATGGTTCTTTGAACACTTCTCTCACACAGCTTCATTCCCAGAGGCACAACTTCAAAGGTAATGCAAATTTGCTTTTGGAAGGACGGGTTGTTTCCTAATTACCTTACATTCCAAAATTATAGATTGCCACCTCCATAATCCATTTCTCTCTTATCCTTCTCCCTTACCCATGCCCGTGGAGATTTCCAAGCCCGGATAACACTGATGTATGCTATCTCATTCCTAAGAATCAGTGTGTCACCCCCAACAACAAAAGGCAGGTGGGTACATAAATGTCACCTAAGCCCTGAACCTGGCAGGTAGCACCAAAACACCCCACTTTTCAGGCAATTACCCCAAAATAACCCTTATTATATCATCCAGACTACACCCAAAATGGACTCTCCCTTCATTCACTCTTATGTCAATGTCAGGGTGCTCTGGCCATGAAGTCACACTCCTTCTCCAAGTGCGCATCACCCTATCTTCCACGCCTCTATCACACCTCCACCCCTACAGTCCCAGACCCCATAGTCATCTCCTTGCGCTCTTACTTATTACTCAGCATGTGTTGTCCAGAGAATGCTTGCCAAGTTCAAACAGGATCAAGTACTGCCCTGACTCTGATAGTCCACACTCATAGAGACAGCCTTCAGTCCTGCTAGGAAAACCTCTCTCCATGACTGTTTTTCCTTCAATCTAACCTATGAAGAACCATAGTCAGATCTCAGATACTCTGAACCCACCTCCCCTGTTGTTGCACTTGATGTCCTTTCACCAGTCACAGCCAACACCTCTCCACTTAACCGTTACTCAAGTCCCAGTTGTGGAGGCCCTCTGTACCATGCCCAGTGAGTCTCAGATTCAAGTCGCTAAGCTAATGCACAAGACTGTTACTCCCCTAGCCAGGGCACACTGAGGGTCACAACATTATCCTGGTGAGTGTTTACAGAAATAAATATGTACCAACCCAATCTCATATTGTTTGAATTACTCTCCCACCTCCAATTCCTCTCACGTCCGTCCACTCATCTTTTTAAGGCCCTGGCCACTGCAAAACCATTACCTCTCCCCCACACTCTACATTTCAACTTCTATTGCTATGCTCTGTTCTGGTACCCACCTGCCAGAAACAGTGGACCAGCAGAAAGCCAGGCTCACAATGTCCCTTCTGAGCTACTAATACCATTACCACAGTGACCATAATTCCCTGTATTAAAGTGATCTGCAGTCCTGAATGATGTAGTTCAGTTGGTTGAGCATAGACCCATGCATTTGTGAGATCTCATGCCTGGGTTGTGGGCTGGATCTATAACTGGGGTTTTGCAGGCAGCAACCAATCCCTGTTTCTTGCTCATCACTGTTTCTCTGTCTCTTTCTCCATTTCTACCTCTAAAAATCAATCAATCAATCTCTCTCTCTCTCTCTCTCTCTCTCCCCATCCTATCTAATAATAGACAAACATGGTAATTGGTACATACCTTCGCTATGCTTCCCATTGGCTAATCAGTGTGATATGCAAATTAACCGCCAACAATGATGGCGGCTAATCTGCATACTGCAGGCAGGGCAGGACAGTGCGAGCTGCCATCCAGGCCCTGTGTGCGACCCCAGAAGCCGCCTGTCTGCCAGCCGTGATCGGATCCAATCCCGGGCCACAGGCAGGCCCCAGAAGCCCCAGAAGCCACCTGATATGGTAGTAACTCTACCAGTAAGCACTCTGAAAGTCAGTGGCATAAATGCACCAATTAAAAGACAGATTATGAGGGTGAGTAAAAAACAAAACCCACTTTAAATATAAAGACACATATAGATTAAAAGTAAATGAATTAAGCTGCAGCCTGTTTTGCTCAGTGGATAGAGCATTAGCCCATGGACTGAAGGGTTCAGGTTCGATTCCAGTCAAAGGCATGTACTTCAGTTGCTGGCTTGATCCCCAGTCCCTATCAGAGCATCTGCAGGAGGCAACCAATCAATGGGTCTCTCCCTTTCCCATCACTCTCTCTAAAATTCAATGGAAAAATATCCTTGGGTGAAGATTAACAAAAACAAAGTAAATGGATTTAAGTGACATTAAAGAGATTATAAGAAAAATAAATTCCAAATTTTGTTAGTTGTATAATAGTTATGTTTAAATTATTAACACCTAAGAAATTGGGTGAAGGGTACATATAATATGCTGTAGTATTTTAGTTTTTTTTTACATGTATGAGATTATTTCAAAATAAAATATGAAAATTTAAAAATTAATAAAATATTAATTGAACTGTATCTGCATTACATGAAAAATCTCCTAATTGCTTCTAGCATAATTTATTAATTTTTGCTAAAATTTACAAGGGTTCAATTAAAAAATATCTTAATTCTAAATGATATGATAGAAAATATATAATAGTGCAGTTATAAGCACTTATCTGAAAATAAAAATTTAAAGAAGTGAATTCAAAGAAGGGATTAGCCAAAGAAAATATATGCACTACCCATGGACACAGACAACAGTATGGTGATAGCCAGAGAGAAGTGGGGGGCAAGAGTTGGGTAGAGAGAGCAAAAGGGGGGAAATAGGGACATCCTATATAATAATAATAAAAGGCTAATATGCACATTGACCGGTAGCTATGATGTGCACTGGCCACCAGGGGGAAGACGCTCAATGCAGGAGCTGCCCCCTGGTGGTCAGTGCACTTCCATATGGGGAGTGCCACTCAGCCAGAAGCTGGCTCATGGCTGGCCAGCGCAGTGGTGGTGGCAGGAGCCTCTCCCACCTCAGTGGCAGCACTAAGAATGTCCAACTAACGGTTCAGGCCCGATCCCTTGGGGGCCTAAGCCTTTAGTCGGACATCCCCCGAGGGCTCCCTGGCTGCCAGAAGGATGTCTGACTGCAAGATGAGGCCTGATCCCCCAGGGAGTGGGCCTAAGTCAACAGGTTGACATCCCCCAAGGGGTCCTGGACTGCGAATGGGAGCAGGCTGAGCTGAGGGACCTCCCACCAGTGCAAAAATTTTGGTGCACTGGGCCTCTAGTGTGTATGTGTGTGTGTGTGTGTGTGTGTGTATGTGTGTGTGTGTAGTGTTGTTTTTTTTAATCCTATCTGCCAGCTCCTGATTCAGCTCACTCTTCACTCTAAGCTTTTTCATATTCTGGAACCTATACCCTATAGGACCTCCCTTTTGACAACAAGGTCCATGTCATGAAGCCCTACTCCTACCCTTAGGAGTCTGGGCTTAGTGTCTGGTCAAAGTCCCCAGGTCCAATGGCTACAAGAGCAGCTGACAGTCCCAGGACACCACTTTGTTAGAGGCCATGAGTGTGTGAGGCCCTGAAATAAGCTCCTCAAACCTGTACACCATTCGATTCTGCACTTTCGGGAATTCAGGGAAAGAAAATGGTCTGTTTAGAGCAGCCGTGGGCAAACTACGGCCTGCGGGCCAGATCTGGCCCGTTTCAAATGAATAAAACTAAAAAAAAAACAAACTGTACCCTTTTATGTAATGATGTTTACTTTGAATTTATATTAGTTCACACAAACACTCCATCCATGCTTTTGTTCCGGCCCTCCGGTCCAGTTTAAGAACCCATTGTGGCCCTCCAGTCAAAAAGTTTGCCCAGCCCTGGTTTAGAGCCTGGCTACCAGCAGGCTCTATGGCATAGGTTCTTAACCTGTGGGTCGCGACCCCTTTTGGGGGTCGCACGACTCTTTCATAGGGGTCGTCTAAGACCGTGGGAAAACACATATATAATTACATATTATTTTTGTGATTAATCACTATGCTTTAATTATGTTCAATTTGTAACAATGAAATTGGGGGTCACCACAACATGAGCAACTGTATTAAAGGGTCGCGGCATTAGGAAGGTTGAGAACCACTGTTCTATGGGCTCACCTGCTCAGTGCCCTTGCCCAACCCAGAGGCCAGGTGCCCTCCAGATGCCTGTGTTATCTCAGGGCTCAGTCCTCAGGGCTCACTCTGCCAGTTCCCTTATCATTTACAGGACTTCCCCTTCCTGTCCACAGCTGCTGTCCTCTGTCTTCTAGTCTGTCCTTCCTCTGAGCAATGTTAGGACAAGTTAGAAACCGGCCTCAGAAAATTCCCTCTTTTTTTCACAACCATCTATGGCCCCAGCGTTCTGAAAATGAAAGTAAAACTGCTCGTGCAAAACCTCACCTCATCTCTCCGTTGCCTTTAGATCCACAACAGACCCGGGTTTTCCTAATCCTCCTGCCTCAGCCCCACCACCGTGTCCTTAGAAGGTGGCATTGCAGCCTGTGGCCCTCATCCCCCATCACACACTGTGTCACCCAGGAGAGACTCACTGTTCTGGATGCGGCTTCCTGGGCGGCGGGACCTGAGAGGCGGATCCCCAAGGCTGGGGTCAGGCTGCGGGAACGCTGCGGGGACGCTGTGGGCAGAGAGGAGTCCGGGAGGCACGGAGGCCCTTGGTGCCCAACCAGCGTCAGACACACCCTGCACAGCAAGGACGCTGCCTCCTAGGCCTCCTCCTACTCACGACCAGTGGGCTGAGACCTGTGAAGCTTTGAAGAAAGTGAAGAGGTCAAAATGCCCGCCAGGAGGAGGAAGGCGGAAGTCCCGCCCTAACCGGATGTCCTGACAACAAAAGTTCCCTTCAGCTCCGCCCACGTCAGGCGTTCCTTT
The DNA here is from genome assembly GCF_000147115.1 of Myotis lucifugus. Taxonomy (NCBI): domain Eukaryota; kingdom Metazoa; phylum Chordata; class Mammalia; order Chiroptera; family Vespertilionidae; genus Myotis; species Myotis lucifugus. The sequence goes on from NW_005872219.1 coordinate 79,211, forward strand.
CTGGGTAATGTAGTTTTCTCAAACGCCGACAGGATGGCTAGGTTCCCAGCCAATGACAGTGATGAATACAGGTGATGTGTTCAGCAAGAGGAACTGGGGAAAGATAAGATTTGACCAGAGGCCTGGTTAACTGGAACAGACTGGCAGATCTCCCGGGAGAGGGCTGTGGGGAGGACTGGGAGAGATCCCCCAAAGAATATATATGCACAGGGGAAAATGGGAGACATCTGTAATACTATCAATGATTAAAAAAAAATACATTTTTTTATTTTAAATAATATAGCCCAGCTGGTGTGGCTCAATGATTGAGCATTGACCTATGATCCATGAGGTCATGGTACTATTCCTGGTCAGGTAACATACATGGGTTGTAGGTTCAATTCTCAATTGGGTGGGGGTGAGGACGTGCAGGAGGCAGCAAATCAGTAATTCTCTCTCATCATTGAGGTATTTATCTCTCGCCCTCTCTCCCTCTCTCCAAAATCAATAAAAATATATTTTAAAAGTATATACATATATGCATAGTCCATGGACATAGACAATAATATGGTGTGGTCAGGAGAGAGAGAAGCAAAGGGAATTGAGGACGGAGAAAACTGGGACTATTTTTAATGGAGTCTATAATAAAAAAGATGGTTTGCACATATGGCATGGCTCAGTGGTTGGGCGTGGACCCATGAATCAAGTTATCTCTGGCTGGATTCCAGGTCAGGGCACTCGCCTAGGTTCGGGAGCTCCATCCCTGTAGGGGGCATGCAGGAGACAGCTGATCAATGATTCTCTCTCATCATTGATTTTTCTACATCTCCCTCTCTCTCTAAAAATCAATTAAAAAAAGGAATAGTGTTAAGATTGATTTGAGTCAACAACACTGAAGTGAATGAGGGCTATCACATTTCTTTCAAGTTCTCAAAGAAAAATCATGCCTTGGTCTCTCTTTATAGAGTATGTCCCAGGCATAGCTGTGTTCACCAACAGGAAGGAGCCTAGAGCGGGTCTGCCTCAGCTTGGTCTGTAGAGTTTGAGTTCATTACTTCATGTTAGAAAAGATTTCACAACACGAGTTCAGAAGATTTTGAGGCTACCTTAATTGAAGCTGGGAATAATGAAAAAATGTAGGCCCTCTCATAGAACAAGCAACAGCACAGAGACCAGGCGTGGCTCCTTTGCCTCTCTAGAAACATTGTGGGAAATAAATGAGCCAAAGTGAGGCTGCTGTTAGCTCACTGGGCATTCAGAGTAAAGGAGGTCTTAAGAGCAGACTCAGGGGATTAGCCTACGATGAGCTGCCACTGCTCATTGCTACCCTGGTTACAGCTTGAGTGGGATCCCTGAAAGTCTTAGAAGAGCCCAGCTGGTGTGGTTCAGTAGTTGACTGTTAAACCATGACCCCGCAGGTCACTGACCAATTTTTGGTCAGGACAAATGTTCAGGTGGTGAGCTGGATTCATATTGTGGTGCATGCAGGAAGCAATCTAACAGCAATTCTTTCTCATCATGATATTTCTCTCTCTCTCTCCCCCTCTCCCTTCCTCTCTGAAATCCATAAAAATATTTTGAATGTATGCTTTAAATCACTTATACTTACATCAAAGTTTAAAATGTTTAAAACTTGCCACTTTCTATTATTTTACTATATTATCATGCATGTTCATGAGTATATTTGTACCTACTGCATCAGCATGTTGGAAATAATATGTAATGATTTGCTACTGAAATATCTTATCAGGCCCATGTTCAGTGCCATCATTTTGTCAGTTTGAAACTGATCATGATGAGAGTATTTTACACCAAGAAAATTGACAAATAGTACAAAACTTAACTTCACTAATGTACTATTGAATGCTTTAACTTAAAATGGATGGTGGAGAATGTTAGCAACATAGATTAAACTTAAAAGTGTATCTTGCAAGTGGGCATTAAATTGTGCATAAGATAAAGTTTGAGAAAAACTGTTTTGCTTTCAGTATTCAAAACATATAGTTCCCAATGGCAAATAAACCAATTGGGTCTTTAAGGAATGAGTGAAGTGAATACAGATGTCTTAGATGCTGAACTGTCCTCCTATCAATTAAATCCTAATCTTTCAACAAAAGAGATAAAGACAGCAGAAATAAATGTATAAAGAAATGCTCACCATAAAAATTTCTTATGGAAATGGATTTAAAACAAAACAAGTTAACACTATACTGATTTTAGGGCCTACCATTTAAAAATAGTAAACATTGCATGTGTTTACAAGGATAAAGAAAAACTAGAATTTTCATTATTGTGTGTGTCTGGGAAGGCAAAGGGAATGACCATTTTAGATCACAGATTTGCATATCTTCAAAAGCATAACACGCACCTACACTGTAACATTTAAATAAGTGAAGCATACATTTATATAAATAACTGAATGCAACATTTCCAGAAAATTTATAATACCCCAAACCTGGAAGTAACAAAAAGCCATAAACAGATCAATAGTTAAACTGTTCATATACAGACCACAATACTACTCATCAATAAAAAATAATTAACATTTAACATAAATATTAGTGTTGAATGTAAAATAACTGTGTATCATGAAGTAGATCAATATTTGTTAAGGAATATGCTCCTGCTCCTTACAGTGCTTACAATATTATGAAAAATATGAACTCATCTTGTAAGGGAAGAAAATGAATAAATGCATTTAGGGATGGGGCAGGTAGAAGACAGATGATGAAAGAGAGGAGGTAAATATAGGGTGTGGTAAAGTAGCTTTAGAGTTGCTGTATGGAAATTAATTCAATAATCCTATATAATAGAAGGCTAATATGCAAATCGACCAAGGAGTCACTATGACACGAACTGACCACCAGGGGGCATATGCTCAGTGCAAGAGCTGCCCATTGGTGGTTAGTCCACTCCCACAGGGGTAGCCCCCCTCAGCCAGAAGCTGGGCTTATAACTGGCAAGTACAGTGGTGGTGGCGGGGGCTTCTCCCACCTCCAGGGCAGTCAGACATCCCCGGAGGGCTCCCGGACTGCAAGAGGGCACAAACCAGCCTGAGACACCCCCTGAGTGCATGGATTTCATGCACCAGGCCTCTAGTTCATAAATAATAATGCAAGTATAAACTCTTTCCTGGCCATTGTACTTCAGTAGGTTGGGCACCATCCCTTGCCCTGAAAGGTCACTGGTTCCATTCCAGGTCAGGGAATATACCTTCCTGGATTCCCTTTAGGTGGCATACAGGACACAGCTACTTGATGTTTCTTCTCTCTCTCTCTCTCTCTCTCTCTCTCTCTCTCTCTCTCTCTCTCCCTCTTTCTTCATCTCTTTTTAAAAAGTCACTGGATATATTTTTAAATATATAGAATACTTATTTTATCCTCACCTAAGGTTTGTTTGTTTTTTTCTCATTGACTTCTATATAGAGTGGAATGGTAGGAGTAGTTGGAGAGAGAGAGAGAGAGAGAGAGAGAGAGACAGAGAGAGAGAGAGAGAGAGAGAGATCCTCAAGAGAGAGACACATCAATGGGTTGCCTCTCTTATGTGCCCTGACATGGCCTTAGGATTAAACCCACAACTGAGGTCTTTGCCCTTGACCATAATGGAACCAGGGACCATTGGCTCCTGGAGCCAAAGCTCTAACCACTGATTAACTGGCCAGGTCTTGAAGTCTTTCTTAAAACACAGGAATCCAATAGGGACATGTTGGAAGCTGATTTTGGCTTTCTAAGGATGATTTCTTGAGATAGATTTATTGTAAATGTCCGAGGCTCCTTATTATCTCAAATTTTATTTCTTTTATTCGATATCCTGTCCCGTTGTTGTGAATTTTGGCCAGATCCTCTGAAATTCTGTGGATGCTTATCATCAATTCTGCCTCTGTGTATGTCATTTTCCTCTGGGGTACTAGCATTGTGGTGAGTATACTAAAGTACCTTACAGATACACTTTTAAGCAAAAGTGTAAGCCAATGGTCTTTTTATTTGCATTCAGTTCTGAAAATTGCCCTCTGTGTACAAAGCACCCATCGGAAGTCAGCCTGGGGCTCAAGGCAAACTGTGAGGCCTCCTGCAGAGAAGGTCAACTCTGTCCACAGGGCCCACAGTTCAGCCATAACCATGCTTCCTGATCCTGGTTGTCCAAACCAACCACAATGACTATCTTCAGTTTCCTGGTCAAAGAACATGCTAAATTGTGGGTTCCACCCCAATAGGGGGCCTGTAGGAGGCAGCCTATTGCTAATGGTCTCCCATCATTGATATTTCTATATCTCTCCCTCTCTCTAACCTCTCTGAAATAAATTAAAACATTTTTTAATTTCTTTATTGATTAAGGTATTACATATGTGTCCTCATCCCGCCATTACCCTCCCAGACACCCCTACTTCCTGTTGTCTGTGTCCATTGGTTAGGCTTATATGCATGCATATAAGTCCTTTGGTTGATCTCTCCCCCTTACCCCCACCCTCTCCTACCTTCCCTCTGAGGTTTGACAGTCTGATCAATGCTTCTCTATCTCTGGATCTGAATGCAATTTATAATCAACTAGTAGCCCGGTGCACAAAATTTTGTGCACTTGAGGTGGGATTCCCTCAGCTATTAAACATTTATTGGCACAAAACTGACCACACTGGTGGTGGTGGTGGTCTTATCAGAATGTGTTATATTATGCAGATGAAAATCTATTTAAACAGATTTGATGTAGATATTTTCAAAGATGGAAGAATTGTCCCTGTCAACTATTTTAGTTGATTCATATCTTCACTAATTGTCATCATTGCAAAGTTTTCAGTCCCCATATGGATTGCTGGATATAATAGGTCATGCGCTGTCCCTGTCCTTTGTAGCCATTGTTACCTTAAGGACTCTAGCTTTCCATTTATATGTTTAAGTACCAACCTACCAGGTTAAAAATGTAAGCTTTTAACACTGCTCTCTCTGTTCTGTATCCTTCCGATGAAAAGTGGAGTTGGGTTGCAGCACAGGAGAGAAATTCAGAAGGGGAATATTGAAGTAATGACTGTAGTAGGAGAATAGGGAACCTATTTCCCTGGCCACAGGCGCTGGCGCCCTGGACCACGGGGCTGGCAGCTTCTCTGGGTGGCTGCAGCCTGGGACCTCAGGCGGGTGGCTTGTCCATCTCCTGGGCTGCGGCCAGCCGCAGGCACTGGCACCTGGACCAAAGGTGGGTGGCTTCTTCCTCTGGCGGCTTCTTCTTCTATGCTTCCGGGGGTGGGGGGCAGTCAGTTATGTGTATATGTGTGTGCATGCAAACACAGGCGTGTACACGTGTGTATGTGGAAATCTGCTGGGCAAGTCAAAACCATAGAAGAGTTGCCCCCTATCTCTTGAATATTCCCGAGAATCCCCACTTTTTTATTCTATCACTACTGGAGAGTCATTATTTTCAGCCAGCCAGCCAGTGACTCTCTCAGTGTCTATTTCTGACTTCTTCATTCCCTGTCTGTCTTCCAACCCCTAATCATATTTCCACCTGGATGCATCATTTTTACTCCCAATATGCTGTATAGAGAAGGAGTCAGGATGCTGTCTTCCCATGAATAGTACTCAGTAGGTCGATGCTCAGCCACTGAGAAACACCACCAGGGCCCAGCAGCATACTTTGAAGACAAAGGCATAGGTAGGACCATGTTGACTGTGTTGGCTGAAATATCTCCAAATATCTTGACGTCAGGGCAGCCATTACCCTGAGTAAACCAGTAAGGCAAAAGTGAGAAGGAGGAATTAAAATTGAGATCACTTTTAAAATAAAAATTGCTGAGGTCCCTGCTGCCACCATAGTGAGGACAGGGTGATAGCATGTTCTGGTCGGCAGGCAGAAGACATTGCCTGCAAAGCCCCTCAGAGCTGTCCCTGGGGCAGGCAGTCTGCCAAGAGGAGAGGGACAAGTGCCAGGGAGGAGACACAGACAAGCCCTTGACTGTTGTCACAGTTTGTGCTCTCGTCACCCTTGGACACACACATACACACACAGCTCTAGACTCCTGACCCCTTGCTCAGGCCCGAGAGAAGCACAGCGCGTTCAGTTGCATCTGGTCCTCTTGGTTAGCTCAGTCCTGTGATGCTCACCAGGGCGGCTGCCTCAGGAAAGTCCCTAGAGCTGGGCCCCGTGACAGGCGAGGCTTGTCTGACATTGGATTTCTACAACCAGGTCACTTGGGAGGCTGCATGGGGCTAGAAAGAGAACCCTAGAGTTGGGAGTCAGTCAGCCCCCAGTTCAAGCCTCACTGTGACCTTGGGCCAGTGAGCCACTCCGTGAGGAGCTGAAGCCCAAACCAAGAGTGCCTTAGGATGTGACCTGTGAGATGCATTTGGAACCACACACATCCACTAGTTGAGGGCAAGCATAGGTGGGCGATAAATACACCTGTTTGGCAAAAACCAATGAGAGCTTTCTAAGGGAATCAATGGGCTGTCTACCTACATGTATATGTACATGTGTGTGTATGTGTGCATATGCAAACATGTAAACATATTCCCTCCTCTTCCTCTGGTTGGTTGATAAACATTTGGCTGGATGCTTCCTTCCCAAGATTTGTCTGACATTTTCTGATTTTCTCACTTTGCTGTTCTCCCCAGGGAGAGCCCCTGTGCTGCCACAGGTGATCCCACCCTCTCTGCAGGCAGACCTCAGCCCTGAGCTGTCACTTGGATATTTCCCACCCCCAGATCACACAGTTCCCAGGACAGGGTAGAGGTGGGGCCCTGGAACTCCACGTGATATGGTTTGGGATGACCCCTCAGCAACAGGAGCCCATGGTACTGCCCAGGGGCCCCAATAGCTGGGCTTGGTTTGTTATGTGAGTGAAACTTTAGAGTTGGAAGCAGCTGAGGGAGTGATGGACATGACATGGGAAAGAGAGCGGGAGACCCAACAAGGGCCTGGATGACAGCGACAGAGGTGATGAGAGGAGGAGCACGGAGGCTTTGGTGGGGGTGGGGGGATGGTGAATAGTTTGCTGAGCATTTTGTGTTGGAGGTGTCTAGGGACATCCAAGCTGGAAACAGATCTGGAGGTTCCCAGGAGAGGCTGGGGCTAGAGGTGTATGAAGCATTCTGGGAAGATTGCAATGAATGCTCTGGATGTGTGTGAGATTAACTGGGTCTGGAGGCAGGGGTGGGGGGTCATAGAGAATTAGGTGCACCCTGAAGGGACCCATGAAGAAGCTAGACCACAAAGAAATGGTGTAGCTAGTGTTGAGGCTGAGGGAAGGGAGGTTCAAAAAGGAAGGTTACTGGGGTGAATGCATAGAGGTGCCATGGGGCTGAGGTTTTGCAGGAGGCAGACAGACCAGTTGATAAGCCCTTTCCAAGACCCAAGGACAAGGGTGTTTGGGGGACCTGTGATGAGAACAGTCAGCTAAAATGGGCAGGCAGATTGCATACCCATTCTCACATTCAGGGGAGCGATCACCTGTGGGAAGTGAAGAGAGGAGAGGTCCAGCCTGCACCATAGGCTTTTGGCTTCTGTGATTAACAGCTGGTGTGAGTGGATAAGTAGGGAGCCCAGAGAAGCCAGGGAGAGTGGAGGAAGCCTTCAGGGAGGGCAGGGGGTCTAAAGGGAGCTGACCTCAGACCTGAAGCTCAATAGCAGTCCGTGCTAGGGGACCAGGTGTGTCAGCCCTGCAGAGGGGGAGGAGGCGGCCTCCGTGGTGGAACACGGGAGAGAGCACACAGGAAGCTTTAAATGAGTGTTTGAGGGAGGAATTAAGCAGTGACAGAGAAAATGGCAAGTGTGAGGGCTGAAGACCTGTCCCAGAGGAGAGAGAATCATGGGACAGAGGCTGAGAGCTCCAAGGGGTGACTGGCCAGTGTCAGATTCTGCAAAAGTCAAAGGCGCAGGGGAGGAAGCCTGCAGGTGCTACTGTTCAGTTTGGCTCAAAGCATTGGGGAGGGCAGCTCAGCTGAGTGGGAAGCTCTCACAGCTGCAGGACCTCAGGAAAGAATGGGGAAGGAAGTGACAGGAGGCACCTTACAGGAGAGGTTTGGTGAGGAAGGAAGGGGACATGCAGGTGGCAGCTGGACCGAACACCATTAGATTAGGTCAGGAGGGGATCTCTACCTGCCTTCCTCCCTGCCTCCTTCTCCGGACACTTCCTGGTTGAATGGCCTTGGAAAAATCCAATGGATCACTTTACACTGACCTCCTATTGTGATATAAATCTCCTATAAAAATGGGATTCAACTAATAGGAGTGTAAAATAAACGCTGTTGCATGGTAAACAGGAAACCTCACTTTCCCAAGCTCTCACCTCCCGGCAAAGTTAGCTGGTGGATTCCAGGGGCTGGGGAGACTGGGGGGATGAGCAGGGACCCCGGAGACCCAACGCCCCAACAGTGCTGCCAGTGATGAGCGGTGAGGAAAACTACGACTCAATTCTACAACATCTCATTTTATTACAAACCCGTCCTTGTGTTCCAGAATCAATGGCTACTTAATACAAAATTCAAAGCACTCAGAAAATGGACCATGTTAACATTTCTTTCTCAGTACTTTAGCTCAAATGGAGAAAATCCTTATAGAACCCAAATCACCAGGTTTAGTACATCCCACAATGAGCACCTTTAGCAAGCAAGAGGAAAAAAAATGTGTCAGGGACCCGGCCAAATAGACACAGCAGCAGGTGAGACTCCCAATGCAAACACATGACTCCCTATAGAACATTCATAGAGTGTCCGCACAACAAAGGTACACAGAGATCAGACTCCCGATAAACATGAATGACTCCCTTTGGAATATAAACATGGAGTGTCCCCAAGATTGGTATGCAGAGGTCACACTCCTGATAAAATGAATGACTCCCTATGGGATGTAAACATTGGGTGGTCCAAAAAATGTGCACACAGTGAAAAGAAATAATAAATCAACTCCTGAAGGACAAGAATGACTGCCTTTTGAACGTAAATATAGGGTGCCCCCCCTCCAATGTACACACAGGTAAGAATCCGGAGAAAAAAATTAACCCAATGGAACAGAAAGTAGAATTCCAAAAAAATGTGCACACACTTTAACAGCTGATAACTCACTGAATTTTCACCCATTTTCAAGTTTAACTGATTGGAAAAAATGGGTGAAGCCAAACTAAGATTTGAATGAAGACAATTTCTCCACTAGGCTTTTTATGGGGATACATAAAAGATAAAGTTGACAATAGACAACAGATAATGGTTGAGGAATACAGGGCAGCTAAGTTAAGAGATATGTACAGGCAACAAACCAAAGGAAAGATTCTTATTGTTTGCACCTCCATCCCTTGCCTTATTTCTGGTCCAGGCACTGCTGCTGAGGAAGCATTGGAATGGCAAACACTACGAATCACTGCGTACTGTTTGTTCACATCTTCTGTCAACAGCAGCCCTGATGCCTGGATGTGGCCCTTTCTGTGCCAGACACCTCATCCTTTATGTGTCCCCAAAAGAAAGTCCAGAGGATACATCTTCATTGTTCAAAGTTCAGTCTGGCTTCACCCATTACATTAAATCTGTTAACACTGAAATGGAGTGAAAATTCAGTTATCAGCTGTTGAAGTGTGTTTATATTTGGGGGGACACCCTGTAGTATATATATTTGGGGGACACCTCAAAGCGCATATGTCTCACAAGTGTGAACAAGTGTATGTAATATATTACATTTTGTTCCTACCCTTGGAAGTCACTCAGAAATAATAAATCAAAGTGTCATCCTCAGTGGGGGACACTGGGGCACTGCAGCCACTTTCCAAATCAGGCTGCACCTGCCTCTCCCACATGTTCCCCTCTGCACACTTTGGACACTTGCTGGGAGGGGGCGGGCAAGGCTTTTCAGTGCCCCATCACCCAGGTGAGCAGACCCAGTGTTTATCGAAGAGTGGCCCAGGAGCCAGCTGGAGAGAAGCAAAGCCTGAGGCCACCTGCCTGGAAGACCGCCCTGGCCTGAAGGATGTGGAAAGCAGGCCTGGCTTGGCAAAGCTCTAGGTTAACAGTGAGCCTGACTCCAAGGTCCACCCAGGGCCTCCAGGTCTTTATGGTTTGGCTGGTCTGGGCTTCTCCTGGACCATCAGGCTTCTGGGAGAGGAAGTCAAGTTTCTGGATCAGGAGGGCCCAGCCCTGAGAGAATGCATGCATGTATTTGCTCACCAGCGCATGCACACGCACATGCTTATACGCACACATACTTTAATGGAGGTGAAGTAACTAACGTGTGTCCTAAGGGGCATGCTCACATGTTGTCTGCCTCTGGAAAGGCAGTTTGTCATTGCCTTGTGAGCATCCCCAGGTCAACGTGGATTTGTTAAAAAGATACCAGTGGCTGGAGGTAGAGACAGGAGCTTCACATATGGGGTGTGACCCTTAGGGCTGGCGCAGCGTTGTCACTAACAGAACAAATGGAAGCAGCACGGGAACCCTTTCCTCCTTCTACAGCCATTCTGGGTACTGCAGGCAGACAGGAGATGAGGCCGTTGTCTTCAGAAGGTGTGTTGGTAGTTTGAAGGCTCCAGATCTGCTTTGGGGTCAGGAGGAGGGGGCCACTATGGGTCCTCTGGCCTTTCAGTACGGGTCATTGGTGGTCTTTATGATTTGTCTTTTTTATGGTTTAGGTATTTGTTTTTTCATTTGGTTTTTCTCTGTGGGTTTTTCATAAATGAGGGAGGTTATTTGGTGGAGGAACTGGTAAAAGGAAGGGAATCTCCAGTATATGGAAAAAGAAGAACTATATTGAAGGGGGTGGGATGTTCAAGGACGATGAGGACTGAAAGCGTTTCAACACAGCCGGGCGGGCCGCTGGACACTTGTCTTTGTTCTTCCCTTTGTTCTTTTTGCGCCAAGTGGCTAAATGGTTATCCCCAGATCACCAGGAGAAGAAGAAAAGAAGAAAACAACACAAAACAGCAAATAAATGAATTGAAGAACAACAAGTGACTCTACATTGGCTAAATGTACTTGGGAAATCAGAATCCTGTCCAGCCCAGGAGAGATGGAAACAATCCCCATGGCACAACCAGAATCAGGACTTGATGCACAGCTTGATGCTCAATCCGCTGAGCCAAACAGCAAATAAATGAATTGAAGAACAACAAGTGACTCTACATTGGCTAAATGTACTTGGGAAATCAGAATCCTGTCCAGCCCAGGAGAGATGGAAACAATCCCCATGGCACAACCAGAATCAGGACTTGGAATGATTGGCTCTGACTCCATCTAATTAATTCAGTGTCAACCTTGTGCCAATGCTTTACTTAGCAAGTGAGGAGAAGTCTATATTGCTCTAGGAGATGATGCATTAGATCATTTTTCAATTTCAATGTGTTAAATTTTGAAATACGGATGTTTATTAATTTAGGACTTGGCTTTTGTCACTCATTCTTTTTTGAAAATATGTTTTTATTGATTTCAGAGACAAGAAGGGAGAGGGAGAAAGAAATACAAAGATCAATGATGTTTCTATCATTGATCAGCTGCAACCTGCATGTCCTGTCCTGGGAATTGAGCCCACAGCCCAGGCACGTGCCCGGACTAAATCCCAACTGTTACCTCCCGGGTCATGGAATGATGCTTAACCAACTGCGTTACACCAGCTGGGCTTACTCATCCATTTTTATGACAGGTTTCCTGACACCTTGGCTCACACACCCTAACTCCTGCTCTTGTTCAAAGACTTTGGAACACTTAATGGTATGTTTCTGCAGTAAAATGGGCTATCTCAACTACTCACTAATATATTTTTTTTGGAAATCCTCACTGGAGGGTATTTTTCACATTGACTTTTAGAGAGAATGTGGAAGGGCGAGAGTAGGTGGAGATAGAGAGAGAAACATCTATGTGAGAGTTTCACATCCACTGGTTGCTCCTCGCATGAATCCCAACTGAGGACCGGGATCAAACCTGCAACCGAGGCACATGCCCTTGACCAGGAATCAAACCCGTGCCCCTTCATTCTGTGGGTTGGCGCTCTATCCACTGAGCCAAATCCGGCCAGGGATAACTAATAATTATTTTTAAAAAATATATTTTATTGATTCTTTACAGAGAGGAAGGGAGAGGGATAGAGTCAGAAACATCGATGAGAGAGAAACACGGATGAGCTGCCTCCAGCACACTCCCCACTGGGTATGTGCCCACAACCAAGGTACATGCCCTTGACCGGGATTGAACCCAGGACCCTCGAGTCCACAGGTTGACGCTCAATCCGCTGAGCCAAACCGGTCAGGGCACTAATAATTCTTATACTTGTAACATAACCTCTTATAGAAGGATACCTTTGAAAATAATGGAAGTACCTACCTCTGCCAAAATGGCTAGGGCTCTACCACTTTTTGATGACAAAACACTCAACATCAAGAATGATTCCCGTTCAGCTCTGGTTTTGCTCTGTGGACAGAGCACAGGCCTGTGGACTAAAAGGTCCCAGGTTTGATTTAGGTCGAGGGCACATGCCTGGGTTGCAGGCTCCAACCCAGTAGAGGGCATGCAGGAGCAGCCAATCAATAATTCTTTCTCATTATTTATGTTTCTATATCTGTCCCTTTCCCTTCCTCTCTGAAATCAATAACAATATATATTCAAAAGGAATTATTCCTGTTTAGATCAATATGCATCCTCTACTCTAAACCTCCACTTGATGACCTTTAAATTATAGTCTGACAATTGGTCTAATGTTCTGAGCATGTCATGTGCATGATCATAACTGATTCACCAGATTTCTGATTGAGGATTCAAGTTCATACATAGAAGAACCTCCGTTACTTCTTTCCCCCATCGCTACCTGCTGACCACAGCTCACACCAAAGATGAGGACCCACTACTCAACGCTGGGGCCACAGGCTGGTTCAGCATCTTCAGAGACCAAAGCAGCTTGAAGTGCAGGCAGTGCTCACAGGGGTTAAAGTTCAGGCACCATCATCTGTCAGACCCAGGTTGGGATCCCAGCTCCAACACTTATTCTCTGGGCCAGGGCTTCACCCTGTCAATCCTCACTTTCCCAGCTCTGAAAAGGGGATAGGGATCATGCCTACCTCACCCGCAGTTAGGACTAAATGTGGTAGATAAAGCGGGTCAAATCCCTAAAGTGGACTGAGCCCAGGAAGCACCATTGCACGGCTGCCATTACTATTATTTACCACTCACCTGCTCATTCATGCATCCAAATGACAGTTTGGATCTGTCAAGCATTTTTTTTCTCTGAAAGGTTTGCTAACTCAATTAGGCTAATTATATTCATTAAGGCAATTTATACAATAACAGAAGTTGAGGTAATAAATGTCACAACATTTAAGGATCCAGTATGAAAACATCAGGCTAAAGAACCCCTCTAGATAAAACAAATGTTAATAAGCTTCATTATCATTTACCTGCATGTGAGCATTTGACCTAATTCACCTGCTGTAAAGACTGGGAATGCACGCATTAGTCCCCAAACAGTGGGCATGTGTGTGCACACTTCCTTTTTGCATCTCCAGTGACACACCAAAAGTTAAAGTGGTGAATGCCACCCAGAAAGGCTTGTGCACATGTCACACTCAGAAGGAGGCTTGTCACCCTCCCTAGATCTTGTCAGGTACTGTAATGCCAGCCGCTGCGAGCACATGAGTCTCAGGCTTGGCCCTGGTCTTCAGAAGGCTCTAGTGTCTGCGTTAACTCTATGGAGATCCGCACTGTACATCCCAGGACCTACCAACTATATGTGATGGGCAAGGCTCCTCATGCTAGCAGAACTACATTGTTCTGGGACAAAAGTGTCCAACATTGACAAGGGTTTATATTTTATATTTGGTTGTTCACATACCTAAGGGAAGGCACACCCCCTTCCGGCTCCGACACTCTTGTGCACACCCAACACACCATCTCCTTGGTGCTGCCCTGTCCATGGAGGAGACCTGAGATCCTCCCCTTTCTTTCCCACTTACAGCTCAGTCACCCCTCTTACATTTTGGAGGTGGCGCGCTGGGGGCATCTTGCTCTTCCACCCAGTATGAGCATGATGGGGTAGCCTCCAGGGGCCCAGGACAGCTGTCTCGGGTTCGCTGTGTTGGATCTCCAGAACCGTTGTTTTTGGCTTTGAAGAATTTGATGAAGGATCTGGCTCGAGACCACCACTTTTTCCTACAGGAAGTAGAGGTTTAGGACAAGACCAACCCTCAATGTCCCTCCAGATGGGCAAGTGGCTGTTCATTTGGGGTTCAGACGGATGGTGCTCTTCTCCAGCACCATGATGTTCATATGTGGGTCTCAGCAGGTAGAACACTATTGGCAGTGAATTCACACAGACCCAGGGATGGTAGATGCGTTCATTGTGGCAGAAACCCACACTAGCCTCTTGGGAAATGGAACTTCAAATACAACAATCAGGTTTATCACTGGCCCTAATCAGAGTGAGTACAGGATTACAACCAAGGGATGTGTCTCTCCCACTGATGTTTCTCTCCCCCGCCTCCTTGCTTTCTACTCTCTCTAAATATCAATGAAAAAATGTCCTCAAGTGAGGTTAAGAAAATAAAAAGAAATAAATGAAAACAGTGAATTTAAAGGGTAAGTAAAACATTGCAGCTAACTGGAAATGGGGGCATTTGAATAGAATAAGAACAACATGTGGGTTCTAATCCTGGCTCTGCCACAGACCAGCACAGTGCTTTCACAAATTACTTAATTCCCTCATAGATGCCTCATTTCCCTGTCAACAGAAGGGTCAGGCAGAAGGTAGAAGATTCTGTGGTTCTGAGATTTCAACAGAGAGGTCCTACAGGATTCATGGTGATATGACCTCTAGGCTGGGCTGGGACAGGACAATCTGAAGGCCCAGCTCATGGGGCTCAGACCCACACCAGAGGAAGCCCTGCTGTATGGAGCAGACCAGCAGTCTTGGGGACAAAGACGGCCTGCCACCGGGGCTGATAAACTGCAAGAAGGGAACGTGTTTGTCAACCACCCTGGGGTCCAGAGACTCCAGAGGAATGTAGGGAATACCTAGAGGTCCCTGTAATTGAAGACCCTGGGTGCTAGGCAGGTGTCTGGCCCATGATTCCTTCCCAAAACAAAAACATGGTTTTCTAGGTCCTGAAACCTGGAGACACAAACTGCAAGCCCTGCTTTAGTGGCTTTAAACCACAGACTCTCTGCCCCTTAAACAGGCTCATGACCAGCTGGTCTTCGCCATCCCTCCTAGGATAACCCTGAGTATGGAGGGCGGGACCAAAAGAAACTCTAAATTCTTTCAGTGCTGGGAGAGACATGCACACAGGGGACCGGCCATAGAGAGGAAGATGGGGGCCCCACAAACTGGCCACTGCTGTACATGGCTACAGCTTTCCCCACTCGTGAAAGAGCAAACTTTCTGTTCTGTGCTTAAGTTATTGCCATTAAATCAAACTCACTTCTGTGGAACAGGACCCCAAGACTCATAGGAACCCACAAATGTTTCCTCTTGCTCTTCTATGATTGTCGGTAAGAAATTTACATTTTCCCTGTAAATAGACGAGAAAGAAAAACAATCTGGTTTTTAAAATAAAACATGTAAATCGACTCATCGGCCCAGCGTGGGACCAGGCCCAGAAGGGCCGGCATTTTCCTAGGATTCAGACAACACGGTGCTCATGGCCTTACTGATTTCTGACTCGGGAATATGGGGATGGAAGCACGTGACGTGGGTCCGGGAACCCTAACACGTCGAGGAGACCTGCTGAAGCAATGAGGATCAGGCTGAATGTCATCTCAGGAGAGCAAGCCCTGAACCATGTGAAACTCAGGTTCGGAAATCCGTGGGCCTTGACAGCTCAGACCCCGGTTTCCTTGCTGGAAAATGAGTCCTCAGGATCAAGGCAGCTGCTCAGACTCTGTCGGTCATGAAGCTGCTGAGGTCCCACTAATACGAGGAAATTTCCACCAGTTCATCATGAAGTAAGCACACCGTTAGAAGTGATGGCTTTCAAACTGCTGGACACCTGACCACCGAACCTGCTCTGCTACCAGCGTCCTTGGCACTGTGTTGTTCTCTTCCCACAGCCATGCTGCTTGGCTTTATGCTAGATTGCTTTCCTGTCTGGCTCTGACCAACCCTGCACCCCTGGGTGCACAAACTCACAGAAGGCAGGACCTACAACCCTCCCAGGACTGGGAAAGACTCCGCTCAGAACAGGCTCAGCAAGCCTGCCAACTCCATAGCCTCCTGCAGACACCGGATAATGCAAAACCATTATCAGATACCCCCTGGATACCAGGCACTGACTCTTCTAGTTGGTACCTGCCTAACCTCTGCTGGTAATTTTGACCTCCTGTGTCACAGAGAGTCAACTCAGGCCACAGTCATTTCTACCCCAAAACTACAGTGTGGCTTTCCATGTAAACCATCCTGGGTAGGTGGCTAACCACCTGTAGATGCGCAGATGAATCTGAGAGGACAATAAAGCAGCACCGTGACCCCAGGGACTTGGACAGTGCCCCCCGTGGTCACTAGGACCATGTCCCTCTGTCCTACATAGCCAGCCATTCCTGATCACAAAGAAGGACAGTTCAGCAGCATAGCACCGAGGGGGGAAGACTACCCTGGACCCACCAGAGCATCTCGGGTTACATGACTTCCAACCACAATGTTTCCAACACCAAGGCTCTTCCTCCTGCCCTCCTTTCTGGCAGCTTCCTGGGCCCTGTAGACCAGCTTCCCATCAACACTTACTTCCCAGCGGATCCAACTCATTAGCCTGGTGTGGATGCCTTCTACAGCTGAGCACTGCCTGATGCAGCCTTCCCTCCTGCCACTGCCTGCACCTTCCCTGCACCCAGACTACCCATGCTCCATCTCATGTCCCCCCACTGGCTAGTCCTATCCCCATCTGGGTCAGCAGCAGAACCCCAACTCCCACCACCAGGCCTCCTTCTCGGCCTCTATGAAGCTCCTCAACATCTGTCTGCTGTGCACACAGCTCTGCTCACTTCCTATCACTCCAACTACTTCCTGGCCACCCGGTAACTGGTTCTGTGCACCTCACAGGGCCTTCCCAAAGCCAGGAATGTGTCTTGTCAACAGAGGAAGGAAAACCATGGTGCAGCAACAACCATCTCCCCAGCTCATTAAGGGAAAACACATAGAAAGGCCTCCGCCTGCAATCTGAATCTCTTCCCTGGGCACCACTCTTTACTGCCATCATATTTTTTAAACTGAACTGAATTCCAAAGGCAGATTAAGAACCATCTGGTAGTGGGCAGTATCTTTCAAAAGCCAACCATCCCTACTTGCAGAACTCTAGGACCATTCCAGGGAAAATGAGAGGAGGATGCAATGGGAAGGTGGTGTGTCCCCTTCCCTTGGGACACCAGTGCACCAGGGGGCTCTCTGCCCAGCATCTTGAGGCGTAGGCGTGGACTAGAAAGAAGGACCCCTTTGTTGACAGGTCAGCCCACACCCCTTACATGCGCCGAGTCTTGTCTTTCTCATTCTCTTTTAGAAGCTTTCTGTTCCTCCTCGCCAATGTCTGAATCTTCCTCTTGAGCTTAACTTTTTCTTCTTGGAAGTTCTCCTTCTCATGAGAGAGCACCTACATGAGAAGATGCAAAACCATTATCAGATACCCCCTGGATACCAGGCCCTGACTCTTCTAGTTGGTACCTGCCTAACCTCTGCTGGTAATTTTGACCTCCTGTGTCACAGAGAGGTCAACAATGTCTCACATACCATGCGCCCCTGTGATTCCACTGAGGGGAATCTGTTCCCAAAAGAAGAAAAAGGCCACATGCTCAAAGGTGGTCATTTCGGTATGATCTACGACAATGGGAATGACCAACACAATCAATGACATGTGGATGGCCAAGTGTCCCGTCCAATCAGGGAACCACAGCCCTCTTGTGGCCACTGAGCACTGAAAACGCAGGCGGTCTGAGCTGCGATGTGCTGCAACTGCAAAATAGACAACAAATTCTGAGGCCTTAATCACAATCTTGAAAAACAATGTAGAACATCTTGTTAATAAGCTGCCCCACTGGTGAGGTTCAGTTGGTTGAGCGTCCTCCCAGCACCAAGAGGTCTCTGGTGCGATTCTTGGTCAAGGACCATGACCAGTTGTGGCGTTGATCCCCAGTAGGGAGCCTGCAGGAGGCAGCCCATCAAGGATTTTCTCTCTTCATGGATGATTCCATCACTCTCTCCCTCTCCCTTCCTCTCACTGATATCCATAAAATGAAATAAAATATATTTATAAATGTATTCTTGTTTCACAGACATAAAAACACACAGGAGCAGGGGTTGGATATGAATATGTATGACTGAAGTTGGACTGCTTCTGCTCTAGAATATCATCCCTTTGCTGTAGCAGAAAAGTCTCAACTTTTGGCATCAGACAAACTGGGTTGCAATCCACAACTTAAGAGCAACGAGAATGGGAACCCCAGCTCACAAAATCATTGGGAGAATTAAATGAGAGGACATGGGTGAGCAAAGAGCAAAGTTCTCAGCCGAGGGTTCGGAAATGAAACAATACTTGGCTGTTTCCATGCACCGCCCCGACCTTTCAAAAACAAAGCTCAGGTGTAAGGTGTTTTCTAACTCAATCGCACCAGTCATGGGGTTTGTCCCCTTCAAATGCCTCTGGCTTCCTCTCGGCCTCTGTGTGACATTCACACACGGTCTTTGAGCAAAGAAGCCAATGAGGACCCATTGCGAACTGGCTGAGCCAAGGCTGTCGCTCAGGGCACACGCAGGGGGTCCTGAGCCCATTAGCCCAGGCCTCACCTCACACTGGCTGCTCAGCTTCTTCAGCGAGATTTCCATCCTCTGCAGGTCCTCCTTGGCCCCTTTGTACTGGGCCTGCCAGAGCATCACTTCCTGCTGCAGGACCTCTGGGGAGCTTTGCATCACTTTGCTCTGGGTGTGCAGCTCCTTCAGCTCTGCCATCATCAGCTGGTTCCAGAAGTTGACTCTGGGGGTGGAGAGCCACAGGGCCAAGGGCTGAGGAACACTCCCAGCCTCCGACCCAGGTGTGCACCTTAAACAAAACCACAACCTCTCTGTGCCTCCGTTTTTCCCGTGTGTAAATGAGGGTGGAACAAACTTAGTGGATTTCAAACTGTGTCCATTGGGGTTCTAGAAGGCTAGCGCAGCTGCCCACTGTGGGCTGGGGAGACAGGACAGGCAGGCTCGGACACCACTTCAACAGAGCACCCTATGAGAATCCTTCCCATGGAAGGCTTTGGCAGACCTGCTGACTTGGAACAAAGGATTCTTTGACGAAATACTTTTGAAATACATGGAATCAGAACATTTTTGCTGTAAATTTATATGTCTTTGTCCATCTCTTCTCCCCAATTCCAAGCCCTTTCTTATTTCCTCTCCTGAGACAAATAACATATGAGATTGGAGAGTATTATGTAAATCCACTGAAATCATCATCATCGTCATCTTAACTGCCCTATTGAGTATCAGGGGGCAGATTTATACCAGAAAGCTCACATGACCAGAAGCTCATGGACTCACTTTGAACACAGATGTGCCCTGTTTGGTGCACATCATCTGTATTTTTCCATTTAAATTAATTAGTTCAACAATATTTAAAAATTTTTAAGTGTCAGGTCAACATTCAGGTATCTACTCAGATGGTGGGGAGAAAGCATAAACAAAAGGTGCTGGCGGGCATGAATCAGTAGTTACAGCATGACCCATGTACAGAAGGGTCATGGGTTCAAGTCTCATTCAAGGGAACAGACCTGGGTTGCCGGTTTGCTCCCCCTTGTAGCTTGAGTGTGTGCTACAGATATCCAATAGATGTGATGGTCTCACATGGATGTTTCTCTCCCTCTCCCCTTCTCCTTCCCTCCCTTTCACTCTCTGTAAAAGTCAATGGAAAAATTATCATGTTGTAAGGATTTAAAAAAAAAGATTATAAAAAAATGACCTGGCAGCCCGGGCCTGCCTCTCCACAGGCAGCCCTCAGGGGGTGTGTATTCTCCACGAGGGTCTGATCTAACACTGACACTCTTCCCCCCACCTGATGGACCTGCCTGGCCACTGGGGGCACCTGAGTTTATAACCCCCAATGCATGTTAGAACAAGGCTGTGGGAAGGAAGGCTTCATATGGACATGCCTCTGGGTTGAGACAAGACCTGGAATTGATTCCTGACAGGCTCGCTAACTAGGAGCATGAACTTGAACAAGTTATTTAATCTCTCTGAGCTTCTTCCCTCATCTGTGGTGTTTTGTTATGTTTTGTTTTGTTTTGTTTTGTTTTAAGAGATAACTGTAGTGCAGTCAATTCTCATGATTTTCGGTATAAAGTTCTATCAAGCCACTGCGAACACTAAGTTAATGGATACTGGAACTGTACCGGCCGGTTCGTGTGAGTCTTTGGCCACATTTTTGTCAACCGACCAAGTCAACAAGACACCTCCTGTAATATACTCACAGACAAGTGCACCATACCCTGGACCAAAAAGAACCTCACGTGCTACCCCTCTTATTCCCCATAAGGCCCAGTGCAGCCTTGAACTTGGGGACACTACATAGCACTTCAGCAATCCATTTGGGGGGCATTTCAAACAATGACATCACCACCAAAACCACGAAAATAGAACTCCATGGCACTCAATGGACCATAAAAGGGTCACTGGTTTGCAGTGTGAGAGTTGAAAAAGGCAGGAGCCAAAGGTCTTTTTCAACCTCATCTGCAAATGTGCCCATCAGGCGACTCCTGTCTCTTGCAATCTGGACAGTCCCATGAAAAGCCATGGTTATAATTTGTTGGTTTAAGTGCTTTTCAGTGAGGAGGTGAGTTCACCAGTAGACAATGTGTGAATGCCAAAGACCAAGAGTCTCTCCCTCATGGGATGGCTGGTATTAGAGGATGGAGGAGTCCACGCCCAATACAATCATCACCATCATCAAGGTGAGAGGGGAGGTCATCCACATGTAGACAATGCAGCATCCCAGTGTTGCTATCCTTCCATCCCAGCCACTATCTGGCTTGCCTTTACCTTGTGACCAACCAGCTGTGATCATGACAGGGTTGGTAAAAATATACCATTACCAGGAGACTTGCTTGAGCTTAGCTCAGTGGGTGCTGAGAGAGTTGTTCTGAATGTAACCTGGCAGATGCCACTGCAGGGGGTGAAGGCGGTTACCTCTCCTCCTGTGGCAGCCTCTCCTCCTGGGCAGCCTGCTTCAGAGCCTCTCTTTGGGTGCTCACGAGGTCCCTCAGCTCCTGTAGTGCTGCCTCATGTTGGAGCTGGTCCTGCTCCCTGAAGAGGGAAACAAACCCGCTAGGCACCCACACACAGGAGAATGCACAGCCTCTGTGAGCGGCTTCTCTCTGCAGAGCTTAGGGCTGCGGTAATGGGCAGGAGTCTCCTCCAGCCCCAGAGCTGAGTCTCTCTCTTCCCACCCAACACGTCTGCAGGGTCCCTTCCCGTCCCTGTCTCAGCAGCCTCTCTCCATGAGCCCGCTGGGAACACCAACACTGTTTTCTGAACTTCACACCCTTCTCACAGAAACCAGCACATATTCAAGGAATTCCACCAACCAGGGCCTGGTGCGCACTCTGCCCAGATCCAGAACAGACTCTGCCCAGGTCCAGAACAGCCTCCCTATGCTGAGTCAGGCAGCGTGGGGGCCAGAGGCCTGCCCATTGGGGACCAAGCAGCTGCCAGGGTCCATTGGCACATAGGCACATGCACATCCACTCAGCCTGTTCCTCCAGGCACCTCCAGTCCAGCCCTTACCTTCCCCTCAGGTCCCCCTCATCTCCCCCTCAGTTCAGCGCTTTTATTTTCTTCCTGTCTCAGTGTTTATAGGGTCATGGATTAAGTACATTCCAACCATTGGTGACCACCCTACTGCAGGGCAGAAACTGAGAGTCTCACTCCCCACTGAGTCAACGGGATGAGGCTTGATACCCAGGAAACATGTGCTGGGGAACGAAGGACTGAGGGTCCCACTCAGGCGTCAAGTGAAATGAACACAGACCCACCAGCCTGTGCTGCAGGCACCTCCACCTCCCACCCTGTAGCCCTGCTGCAGACAGACCAAGGGCTCCAGCTCTCTGTGCACCAGCAAACACTACCTAATAACACAGGAGGTCTATCTAGCAAGGAGCTACCAGTAGAATGACAATGAAACACTCCTTCAGAGCCAGTGAGATGCCACTTGCACAAACCTTCCCCATGTGAGCAGACATTAAGAATATCATGGAAATATCCAAGATGGCGGCATAGGTAAACACTGGAGTTTGCTGCCTCACACAACCACTTCAAAAATACAACTAAAAGACGGAACGGACATCACCCAGAACCACAGGAAGGCTGGCTGAGTGGAAATTCTACAACTAGAGGAAAGAGAAAAGCATACTGAGACTCAGAGGAGGTGTGGAAGTAAAATACTAAGGTAAAGAGGTACACGTGGAGCGGGCTGGCAGCTGAGGGCACAGTTGTCTTTCTCAATCGAGAGGGAGTCTCAGGCTCTGAGCTCCAGTTCCTAGGGAGTCTCTGGGGACCAAGACTCATACGGGAGAAGTGGGACTGTCTGGAATTGGTCAGAACTCAAGGGCAGCTTTCTCTCGGAGGTACTTGCAGCAATTGCTGGGACACTGAGAATCGGGGAATCTGAAGGCAGGACTGAGAGCAGCCATAACTGTTCGCACTGCCCACCCAGTTGATGCTCTGGGACCTGCCCCGCCCAAGCCTTGCACAGAGGCATTTGCTGGATAGCCTCAGGCAGAGGCTAGATTAGCACCTCCCTAGAGCTTCAGGACAGAAGTTCTCCCACTGCAGACACAGCTGATTCTCACAGCCAATTGGCCTGGAGGCCAATCCCTCCCAGTGTTACCTACAACAATCAAGGCTTAACTACAACAAGACTGTGCACAAAGACCACAAGGGGGTGCACCAAGAGTGTCCTCCTCAAGTAATTGGGGAGGCTGAACCACTGGGCCAGGGGTGGGCAAACTTTTTGACTCCAGGGCCACAATGGGTTCTTAAACTGGACCGGAGGGCTGGAACAAAAGCATGGATGGAGTGTTCGTGTGAACTAATATAAATTCAACGTAAATATCATTACATAAAAGGGTATGGTCTTTTTTTTTTTTTTAGTTTTATTCATTTCAAACGGGCCATATCCAGCCCTCAGACCATAGTTTGCCCATGGCTGCACTGGGCCCTAGGGGACACTTTGCACAGGAAACCACTTTATCAACACAAGGAAGCATAAAAAATGCGGAGACAAAGAAACAGGACACAAATGACAGAAATGGAGGAAAGCAAACTGCTGGATATAGAGTTCAAAACCACACTTTTAAGGTTTTTCAAGAACTGTCTAGAAGCCGCCGATAAATTTAGTAAGACCCTCGAAAAGACTGGTGAGAACGCCTATAAATGTAGTGAGATCCTCAAGAAATCTAGCAAGACCCTCGATGTTGTGATAAAGGACCAACTAGAAATTAAGCATACACTGACTGAAATAAAGAATATTGTACCGACTCCCAACAGCAGACCACAGGATCACAAGAATCAAGTCAAAGATTTGAAATATGAAGAAGTAAAAAACACCCAACTGGAAAAGCAAAATGAAAAAAGAATCCAAAAATAAGAAGGTGGTGTAAGGAGCCTCTAGGACAGCTTCAAGCATACCAACATCCGAATTATAGGGGTGCCAGAAGAAGAGAGAGAGTAAGATATTGAAAACCTATTTGAAGAAATCATGACAGAAAACTTCCCCTACCTGGTGAAAGAAATAGACTTCCAAGTCCAGGAAGCGCATAGAACCCTAAACAAAAGGAATCCAAAGAGGACCACTCCAAGACACATCATAATTAAAATGCCAAGAGCAAAATACAAAGAGAGACTCTTAAAAGCAGAAAGAGAAAGAAAGTCAGTTACCTACAAGGGAGTACCCATACATCTGTCAGCTGATTTCTCAACAGAAACTTTGCAGGCCAGAAGGGAGTGGCAAGAAATATTCAAAGTGATGAATGCCAAGAACCTACAACCAAGATTACTTTATCCAGCAAAGCTATCATTCAGAATTGAAAGTCAGATAAAGAGCTTCACAGATAAGAAAAAGCTAAAGGAGTTCATCACCACCAAACCAGTATTATATGAAATGCTGAAAGGTATCCTTTAAGAAGAGGAAGAAGAAGAAAAAGGTAAACATACAAATTATGAACAACAAATACACATATATCAACAAGTGAATCTAAAAATCAAGTGAATAAATCACCTGATGAACAGAATGAACGGGTGATTATAATAGAATCAGGGGCATAGAAAGGGAATGGACTGACTATTCTTGGGGGGAAATGGTGTGGGGGATTCGGGAAAAAACTAGACAAAAATTGCGCATCTATGAATGAGGACAGTGGGTGGGGAGTGAGGGTGGAGGGTGGGGTGGATACTAGGTGGAGGGCAGTTATGGGGGGGGAGGACGAAGAAATGCAATAATCTGAACAATAAAGATTTAATAATAAAAAAAGAGGGGAAAAAGAATATAATGACACTGTTATAACCACATCATCGGGCTTGAAGGCAACTGGTGAGGGGTGGGCACCACACAAGTCTCCCCTCATTAGTCAGCTAGGAGCATTCCCACAGGGCTATCACCACATGCCCCACAGAAGCTCAGTAAGCATCATGGGAATTTGGGATGGGTGCAGGAGGAGGCAGAGAGGGGGATGCCAAAAAGCAGAAGATGCTCATTCTGGCTGGAAGGAACAGAGTCTGGTAGGAGCAGACGTCTTGGCACCCCCCAGAGGATGGAGCACTTGGAGGATAAAGGGGGTGGAAAGCCCTGTGGAGTCTACAGGAAGCACTGGGTTAGTGAATAAATGAATGTCATGGCCCCCACACTCACGGCAGCAGCAGGCACCCTCAGCAGGCTCCCTGTGATAGAAACTCCCTGCACCTCAGCTGCTTACACTACTGAAGACCCCACGTTTGCTCAGTGTCTTTGAGGAGGATTCAAAGGAAATGCTGTGAGCAGGGGTGTCTCACAAGCATAGGAAGTGGCCAACAGCTCTCTCCTGTGCTGCCCCAAGTGTGGGAGAGCCTCTCTTTAGCCACATCTCTCCCCCTCTCTCCTCATTTGGTATCCTGTGTACATCAGACCTCCCCCAAGCTCTGTATGCCACTGCACCTGCCCCAGGACCCGGAGCAATCTGGGATCTGCTGGAGCAGGAGCTCTGCGACGTTGGTTGACTGCACGCACACAAAGCCCTGATCTGGCAGAAGCTCAAAGTTGAGATTTGTGCATGTCAATGGACATCAATTTTACCTTAAGAAAAGGAGTATGGAGGTGGAGAGTCAGAGGTAAAGGTGACATGAGATGGGCACAGTATCGAAGTACTGATGTCGTGGATGAGTACCTGGGAATCACACTATACAATTCTGCACATTCCCATATATTCAAAAGTTTCCAAATTTAAAAGTTAAAAAAACACACACAGAAGCCCAGACTTTGAGACTTTGAAAGAGAAGAGGCCTGGAAGCTGGTGAGGCACATCCTTGTACATCGGAAGCTGTGGAGAGCGCCCCCTCCTTGTTCTTGGTTGGGAGAGAAGAGGAAGAGGGGGCAGGAACCCCAGGGGAGCAGTGACCCCAATGCTGACACATCGTTTCCCTGAGCCGGGATCAGGTGGGCACACCATCCTCCCCTGGGCGACCCCCCTGCCCCTCAGCCTCCAGCTGCACCCACCCCACATCGCATAGGGGGGAGTTCCATTCACTTCTCTTCCCTGTGAAGCAGCAGATCCAGAGGAACTATGAGGGACCAGAGCAAAGGGGGACAGGAGCCTGGAGAGCTCGCTAGTCACCCTGACAGTTGACGGCACCCACCTACGCCTGAACGCCTTGCTCTCCATTTCTAGGGAACGATGCAGCAGGGTCTTGTAGCAGCTGTGTTCATCCAGGAGGGCCTGGTACTGTACTTTATTGATGGTCTCCATCTTCTGGGTCTTTTATTTTTCTTTGTGGAGTTGCATCTCCCACTTTTCCATCTGCAGAGCCAAAGACCCAGCCCCTGTGAAAGTCTGTTTCACAGAGTGAACTTTACTCTAAAGCAAGCCCTAAACCTCTTACCTCATGGAACACTTTAACAGGCTTTTTCTCAAGGATGAACCTTCCTGCCCACTTCTTGGGGAGGTACAACAGCCACTGCCAAGGCTGGCAGAGGGGGAAGCCTCGTCCCTGGGTAAAATCAATGAGCCGCTGCCCCAGTGCTGGGATGCCTTCCCTGGGACTTGTGGTAGTGCCAGGCAAATCCACCCTGGAGGTTTGCCAGGGTTCTCAGGGTGACCTTGGACAATGGAGCAGGATCATTCTTTGTCCTGCGGGGCTGTCCTGGGGGCTGCAGGACATGGAGCAGCATCCCTGGCCTCCAGGCACCAAAGCCAGAAGCACAACCCCTCTCCTCCCCCAAGTCCTGTCAATAAAAAACAAGATGGCCAGTGTTCCTGGGCAGAGATACCTGTCCTCATCCTGCTGCTGTGCTGAGGATTGCTTCTCTGAGCTGCAGCTGAGCGAGGAAACTGGTCACCCAGGAATCACTTATCAATGACCAGGACAGGGCTGTGATCCTGGACACTCCCCATTGTAGGCAGGGGCACCAGGGGAGGCACAAGCTCTGGGGGTGCCTACCTGAAGGGCTCTGTCCACCTTCAGGGTGTCAACTTCATTGAGCAGCTGCTCTAGGGCTTTAACGAGCTCCTCAGTGAGGGTCTCCCACTCCTGGCTGCTGTTCTTCTCCTTCAGGAGTTCCATCTCCAACTGTTCCTTCTGCAGAGACAAAGACCCAGCCATGAAGCGGACCATCCGTGGTCCTATACACATGTGCGTGGCTTCCATGACTGCTTCCCTCTCAGGCTCGCCCTGTGCTTTCTAACAGGGCGCTGCTTTCCTTTCAGTAAACACAATGTGCTCAGACCATTTACCTTCGCTAACTCATATGATCCTCAGAACACCTACAGGGGGCACATCATTAACCCAATTTCACAGATAAAGATGAAGGCAATGGGGCACAGACACGTCCATAGTTTCCACTCACTCTGCTGCACGGACATGTCATGCTGCCTCGGACTCTGTTCCATGAGGACTCGTGTCCCGCTACCATAACTGGTGCTGCCCTGCATTCTGCATTTCTCCCAGTTTCACATCCACACCAACACCTGGGTGCACCACCTAACCACCTGCTTGCACGTATGTTCTGTACACCACCCACCGATACCTGCTTCTGGAGCTGCTGGTTCTCCTCCTGAAGCTCCGTGCACCTCAGGCTGCTGTCCTGCCGGGCCACGGAGGCACCCCGCATCTCCTGGACCACGCCCTGGAGGGTCTGGTTTTCTAGGATACGGTTGGAGGCTAAAGAGTAAAGTTGAGTCAGAGCCCACATTGCATGGCCTGGGCTTCCACTCTCTGCCCCCGGCCCCAAGACAACCACCACCCTGGGCCGTAGATTGGAGGGACCTGGGACGGTTGGCTGGGTCCCCTCAATTTTTCACAGGCTGCTGTTGCTGTAGGCACCTGAGTGTTCCTCAGGCCATTATGGCCCCTCTGCTGGCTCAGCTGGGGCCTGGTAAGGAAGCAACCCAGAGCTTAAAAAGAAAGAATGTGATGGTGGAGAGGCCAATGCAAAACCTCAACTTGGTACAACTGCTAGAACCGCTATTTACCAAGTTCTAACCTGGCCATCAAGTCATGGATTTCAGAGAGTAACAGAGATGGCAAAGATATGGAGTTTTCTGGGCCAGCTCTCAGAGTGATGGGGGTCTGGGTGGCTCAGCTCAGGGTGTGGGTGCTGTGATAATTGACCAGTATGTCTGCAGGTGGTACAGGCTCTGAGGCAAGTATGCCCAGTACTTACCATCCCTGGGCAGGGCCTTCAGATGGAGATTTCATTTTGTACTTTTACAATAGCATTGAAAAAATAATTAGACAGTACATCTAAATGGCTTGAAAAAGTCTAAGCGAGATCAAAACATAAGGTAAGGACAGAAGAATGCAGATTTCCTCCTTTCCTTTTACACAGCTTGAACACAGAACAGAAAGAGGAGCACAGACCTGGGAAGAACGGGAGTTCTCAGCCCCTTTCTGCCACACACAGGTACGTGATTTTAGGTAAATGAATGTGTGAGGGGTCAGGGTGCTCCCTCACCTGTCCCTCCAGGGCCACATCCTCAAACCCGGGACCCTACTGACACTGCTCTGCTCCTATGGCTGCACCCCATCTGCTTCCTATTCACCCCCTCGGGGATGGAAGGACCTAGAGTGGACGCCGGCTTTCACCCCAGCACATGAAGGTGGATGTGATCAGCTCCCACCAAGGAGAGCAGCACAGACCCAAGAAGCCAGAACAGACTGAAGACCCCAAGCAGCAGTCAACTCAGCAGTGGTGCAGATGAACCTTCGTGGCCCAACTCCAGCTCAGCGCACCCCACAGACAAACACACATGCTGTCAACACATGGAAGCACGCCAGGGCTTCATCCTTACAAGGCTACCAATGACACTAACAGCGGAATACTCCACTAAGTCACAACCTGTGCTCATTCAATGGCACCTTTGCAGCATTCGCTTTAAAAATAACAGTTTTATGAGTCGGGATGAGCCCAGTCAGTGTGGATTAGCGATAGAGTGCCAAACTATGAACCATGAGGTAATGGTTCGATTTCAGGTCAGGGTACATGCCCAGTTTGTATGCTCCATGCCTTGCATGGGGCAGGCAGGAGGCAGCCAATCAATAATTCTCTTTCATATTTGATATTTCTCTCTCTCTCTCCTTCTGCCTTCCTCTCTGAAATCTATAAAAATGCATGTTATGAAGATTGGGGTGAAATAAATGTACAACACTGGGTTCACCATTTTAACTATTTTTCAGTGTATGGTTTTGTGCCATTAGATGCATCTCCACTGTCCTGCAACTCACCCAGCCCACCTCCTGACTCACTCAGTGCCTCACCCTGTGGTTCTGTGCTCCTGGAAAATGATTGTGAAGAATCGCCAAGTGCTGCAGTGGAGCTGATGACCAGCCTCATTTCTTCTCCCCTAAAGGCCAGCCCCTCAGAGGCTCTTATGTTGACACAGCATTTTATGGGGAAAAAAACAATGGTTGTCTACTGCATACTGTGTTCACATACACCCCAAGAAGCAGATCAAAGGGGGTCTTTTAATTCAACAAGGGTGTTGAGGGCAGCCATCTTTGTTGGTGCCCTGAGGGCCAGGCACAGCGTAAGGCTTCACTGTCTCCTCTCAGGAGGTACACATAGCAATCCTATGAGGCAGCTTCATTACCCCATTTTGCAGATAAGAAAACTGAGGTTCAAAAGAGGTCACCTGGCTAACAGTTGGAGGAGCCAGAACTTGAAGCCAGGCCTTTCTGACTCAAGATGCCACCACACCATCCTCGCAAAAGTACATTCACACTTTGTTTATGAATGTCAGTTGTACAGAGTTACTCCCCACTGGTAAGGCTCCTGCTAGCTAAGTAGCTGAAGTGTGAACACCAAGAAGTATTCAAGGGCACTGACCTGAAAGGGTTCACAAACTACACAGAGGGCCTGAATCAGGGAGACTTCCCAACCCACCAACCTCCCTGGTCTCTAAGAGAAACATGAGGTCTGAGAGATCCCTGCCAGCCGGCCCCACTCCTGCCTTCCACCAGGGGGCAGTGGTCCTCCCCATGAACCTGAGCACTTGGCAGTGGTCCTCCCCAGGAACCTGAAGTCCTAGAACAGGGATCCCCGTTTGGCCCACACTTGGTCCCAGGAGTGCCGAGATAACAAACCCCAGAAAAAAAAACAAACTGGCTTCTCACACAGATTCACAGTTCAATGAACTGATTTTAGGTTTGGAACTGATGGGAACCCTTGAAGAGAAGGAATATCCAGGTTCTTTCAACAGTCTCTCCATGATGCTTAGGAATGTTGATCAATATTGGAAAAGCAGCACCTTTCCCCCTCCTGAGTTCTGCAGAGATCTAAGCACACTTTCACCTGAAACCTCAGGTGCACATGCGATGTTCTTCAGCACAGGAATTGGCTACTTGTTTGCTGGGTGCACTGCCTGCCCCCAAACCACTTTCCCCTGGCCAACGCCACACCTCCTCTGGGGCTGTGAGGGGGCAAACACAAGAGGGATGGGAAGAGGCCTGGCTCCCCTGAGAAGCCAACATGTAGCAACCCCTGCCCAGGGGGGACAGAGTACAGACTGCACCCATCTGCCCAATTATGAAATGAATGGAGGAAATCATGCCCAGGGTCAGGTATACTGGAGGTTAGTAACCACTGGGGAAGTCTCCTGCCATCCAGAGCTTTTAATCCCCCACAGACAGATCTAAGACATCCTAAGGGTGCCAGCGTGCTGTCATCTGGAAGCTCCTGGGACTGTCCACATAGCTGAGAAATCTGTTACTTTGTAATTCATGTCCTCACGTCAAGGCTGCCAGACCCTTCATGTTCTCCTTAGGGAGAATTGCAATGACACAGTTCCAAATGGCTTTTAAATAAAATCTTATTCCCTTGGGGTGAGGATGAGCTGACAATGAGATTCAGATCCAAGAGCTCAGCTCCCTGGATGAGGAAGCCACATCCAGGCTGACTCCCAGGCACCAGGGGCTGCTACCTACCTTCTGACAGCTGCTCCATCTCCCAGCTCAGGTGGGCAGGCTGGTTCATCCTCTGCACCCGTTCAGCCTCGAGGGCCATGCTGTCCCCCAACAGCTCCTCAAGAAACCGCTGGGGAATGTGTCCACGATCCTAGTGCAGGAAGAGGGGTGGGGTGAGGATGTACCCCGGGGCACCCTCTGGACAGGCATCACCCCCATGCATCTATCCTCATTCCCCCAGAATGAAGGGCCTCCATACACCTTCTCAATTCCAAAAACACAGCTGCACAGAAGTGACTCCAACACAGAGCCCAGCTGGGAGACCTACAGTCACTAACAGACATGCTGACCCAGTGGCCTAGGTGATGAAGACACCCAATGTCTCTCAGTGGTGTCTGAACAAAGGGGCGTACAGCACTGGGCTTTAAAGCAAGGAATATGATGATGGGCAGTTCTGCGGCTCCTTAGCAGGTTTAACATGTCTTGGAAAGGTTTTAGGGACTTCCAAATCACAGCGCAACCCACGTGTTAAACACTAGTAGAGACCCTTTTTGAAATAGCCACCCACCTACATCCATCCTTACAGAAAAGCAACACAGCAGTCAGGCCCTATCTGGTTTTGAGGTTTTTTTAAACATTCACTCACACACACACACACACACACACACACACACACACACACATTTTATAAATAAATAAAATGTATTATATATATATATATATATATATATATATATATATATATATATATATATCACAGAGAGGAAGGGAGAGGGAGAGATAGAAACATGAATGATGAGAGAGAATCATTGATTGGCTGTCTCTCCCAGGCAACCCCTGGGTAAGGTTCCTCCAACCTGGGCATCAGCCCTGGCCAGGCAGGCCTGGTCTGTTTTGAAGACCTTAAATGTTGCCCAGTCCAGTCAAGCCACTGAGCTTAATAAGAAACTCTTCACCATCAGCAGGTCACTATGTCGGCAAAAGCAACAAACCAGTAGCAGAAAGTCAGAGAAGGGCACCACATAAACCTAACAGTGCCCCAATCTGTTGTACATGTGGTACAAGAGGGTCTGACATGTACAGCTACTGATAGGCATGAGATTTCGCTGAGCCCATTTCCATAACAAGGAAGGGGTGGGCTAAGAGTCTGTCCAGGGTTTAAGTGCTGAGTCTAGGCCTCTCAATTCCACTGTCACTCCACTGATCTGGGGCTGGAAATAAATAGCTATTCAGGCAAGCTTTTATTCCACACACAGTTTGTATCTGAACAGTTTCCACATGTACTCTTGGAAAACCAACAGCTATCGGCAGTTTCCTGGAAATGAGGGCTCAGACACAACAAATAATACTATGGGCCTCTGGGTGTCAGGCACATGCTGGGTGTGGGGCGCCATGGCTGGTCCCTCGCAGGTACCCTCACGGGAGGAGTCTGCTGGACTTACTCCTGTCCCAGTGCCCAGCACACATGGGGGAGCCATTTGGCTCTTTCCCCTCATCTCTGCTCCCTCCCCGGAGCCCTCCCAGAACCACTGGGTGTCTTAGGGGTCTGAGTCTTCCCTGAATGCCTTCACAGTGTGGGAACACGCATCCAAGGGATGTGACCATTTCTCTCGGTGGCAGTTTTCTCCATTCAGCGTTTCTAATGACTGGGAGCAGGTGGTAACTGCTGCTTTTCCATCTCCTGTCCATTTTTCCCTAAGGAGCCAGAACCCAAGATTCTTGGTAGAAGGGAAGCCATGGACTTCCCATCAGTGGACATAGTTTTGATCAAAGCCTGGCAGCCAGAAGGGTTTGCTCACAGACTCTGGATTCACCTGGGCACTGTCTCTCTGCCCATCCAGAGCCCTGCACTAGGCGCCCTCTGTCCTTGAAACATTCACTCTCCTCAACAGCCCTGAGCGGGAGGCAGGGACAGTCACTTCTTACACATGAAGAGGCTCTGCACTCACCGATTCTGCTCTCACCGACTGTAAGTTCACCGACTGTAAGTTCACCGACTCTATGTCCACCGAATCTACGTCCACCGACTCTTCACATACCGACTCTTCACACACTGACTCTGCACTCAACCGACTCCACACCACCAACTCCACGTCCAACGACTCTGCACCTCACATTCCACTGTTTCCATGCCACCCATTTCAAACTGCCCTATGGGCCGCATTCTAAACTGCTCTGCAAGCAGCTCATGCCCAATGTTAACTGCTTTGAAATACACAAATATTAGGACACTCTCCCTATGAAACTTAAAACCTATCTGGGTAAAGAAAATATAAAGAAACAAAAAGTAGATAATAAATGGAAATTAACTACTTCATTCTAACTTTGTCTACCACATTTCTAATAATTATTGTTTTCCCATCAGCTGAATTATTAAAATCAATCTGTTCCTTTTAGGTAACAACACATTCCTTTTATTTTGTGGAGTCTTATCTAGAGAGCTCAGCTCCCAGCCAACTGCCTAAGAAACAATTTCACAAATGATTCAGTAATGTGTAGTTTATAAGAAAAATGAACAAAGTAAAGCTGTGTGTTTGGAAAATACTTTATTTACTTAATTTAAAATATATATTTTTATTAAGTTCAGAGGGAAAAGAAGGAGGGAGATATATAAACATCAATGATGAGAGACAATCATTGATAGGCTGCCTCCTGCATGCCCAGTAATGGGGATCAAGCCCCCAACCTGGACATGTTGGGGTATGGAACAGTGATTTCCTAGTTCATAGTTTGACGCTCAATCACTGAGCCACAACAGCCTGATTGGAAATTATTTTAACAAAAAGATATTGTACATATATTTCTGTGCAAGGAGTCTTAAATTAGCACCTGCAAGAAAGACATTTAGAGAGCAAATATGCAGGTATCCTCTGAACAGAATTTAAACATTTAGGCTGGCTGGGGAAACCAAAATGGTGGCATGGGTAAACACTGGAAATTGCTGCCTCACACAACCACTTTAAAAATACAACTAAAAGACAAAACGGACATCATGCAGAACTACAGGAAGGCTGGCTGAGTGGAAATTCTACAACTAGAAGGAAAGAGACAAGCACTGAGACTCAGAGGAGGTGTGGAAGTAAACTGCAGAGGTACGGAGGCGCAAGTCAAAAGGGCTGGCATCTGAGGAGTGGCGCACATGGAGAGGGCTGGCAGCTGAGGACATGGTTGTCTTTTTCAATCAGGAGGGAGTCTCAAGCTCTGGACTGCTCTGAACTCCACTTCCAGGTGAATCTTTGGGGACCCAGACTCATACGGGGAAAAACTGGACTGTCTGGAATCAGGCAGAACTGGAGGGTGGCTTTCTCTTAGAGGTGCTTGCAGTGATTAAAGGGACCCTGGGATGCGGGCCTCTTAGGGTGGGACTGGGGAGAAGCCATAGCTGCTTGCTCCGCCCTGTTGATCCCCTGAGACCCCACCATACCCAAGCTGTGCACAGAGGCTTTGCATATGAAAGGCCTGGCACTTGGAAATCTGAAAATTACCCAACAAACTGAAGCTGAATCAGAGAGACCCAGAACTTCAAAAAGAAGGTCCAAGGCCCCACAGCAGCTTGCATTGCTTCACAGCTGGGCCTCATCTGGGCACCTCCAAACCACAAACAAAGAAGAGGAATCTCTCCTTAGCTCCTGCCGTACAGCCTCAGGCAGAGGCTAAATTAGCAGCACCTTAGAGATCCAACAGCCAGTGTCCCCAGGGGTCAGAGTGGGAACATCCAGATTACAACTCCTCAGATCCATAAGGGACACACTCAGGGGGCAGACTCAGTGAGCACCAAAGTCCCACTGAAGCAAGTCTTTCCCCAGAAGAGTGTCTCCAGCTCAGAAGTTGACACAGCTGATTCTCACAGCCAATTGGCCTGGAGGTCAATTCCTCCCAGTGATACCTACAACAATCAAGACTTAACTACAACAAGACTGTGCACAAAGCCCACAAAGGGGTGCACCAAAAGTGTCCACCTCAGGTAATTGGGGAGGCTGAGCCACTGGTCCCTATAGGACACCTAACACAGAAAGTTACTCTATCAACACAGGGAAGCATAAAAAATGCAGAGACAAAGAAACAAGTAACAAATTACAGAAATGGAGGAAAGCAAACTACTGGATATATAGTTCAAAAATCACACTTTCAAGGTTTTTCAAGAACTTTCTAGAAACCACCGATAAATTTAGTGAGACCCTCAAGAAATCTAGTGAGACCGCTGATAAATTTAGTGAGACCCTGCCGAAACCGGTTTGGCTCAGTGGATAGAGCATACACTGACTGAAATAAAGGATATTATTCAGAGTTCCAACAGCAGACTAGAGGATCACATCCCCAGTGGGAGATGTGCAGGAGGCAGCTGATCGGTGTTTCTCTCTCATCGATGTTTCTAACTCTCTATCTCTCTCCCTTCCTCTCTGTAAAAAAATCAATAAAATATATTTAAAAAAAAATTTAGTGAGACCCTCGAGGTTATGAAAAAGGACCAACTAGAAATTAAGCATACACTGACTGAAATAAAGGATATTATTCAGAGTTCCAACAGCAGACTAGAGGATCACAAGAATCAAGCCAAAGATTTGAAGTATAAAGAAGCAAAAATCACCCAACCAGAAACACAAAAAGAAGAAAAGAATCCAAAAATATGAAGATAGTGTAAGGAGCCTCTAGGACAACTTCAAGTGTACCAACATCTGAATTATGGGGGTGCCAGAAGAAGAGAGAGAGAAAGATATTGAAAACCTATTTGAAGAAATCATGACAGAAAACTTCCCCTACCTGGTGAAAGAAATAGACTTCCAAGTCCAGGAAGCGCACAGAACCCAAAACAAATGGGATCCAAAGAGGACCACACCAAGACACATCATAATTAAAAGGCCAAGAGCAAAATACAAAGAGAAAATCTTAAAAGCAGCAAGAGAAAAACAATCAGTTACCTACAAGTGAGTACCCATATGACTGTCAGCTGATTTCTCAACAAAAACGATGCAGGGCAGAAGGGAATGGCAAAAAATATTCAAAGTGATGAATAGCAAGAACCTACAATCTAGATTACTTTACCCATCAAAGCTATCATTCAGAATTGAAGGTCAGATAAAGAGCTTCACAGGTAAGAAAAAGCTAAAGGAGTTCATCACCACCAAACCAGTATTATATGAAATGCTGAAAGGTATCCTTTAAGAAGAGGAAGAA
Organism: Myotis lucifugus; assembly: GCF_000147115.1. Taxonomy (NCBI): domain Eukaryota; kingdom Metazoa; phylum Chordata; class Mammalia; order Chiroptera; family Vespertilionidae; genus Myotis; species Myotis lucifugus. The sequence goes on from NW_005872219.1 coordinate 114,920, forward strand.
GAAGAAAAAGGTAAAGATACAAATTATGAACAACAAATACATATCTATCAACAAGTGAATCTAAAAATCAAGCAAATAACAATCTGATGAACAGAATAAACTGGTGAATATAATAGAATCAGGGAAATAGGAAGGGAGTGGACTGACTCAGGGGGGAAAGGGGTGTGGGGGTGTGGGAAGAGACTGGAAAAAAATTGTACACCTATGGATGAGGACAGTGGGTGGCAGGGATAAGGGCAGAGGGTGGGGTGGGAATGAGTGGAGGGGAGCTATGGGGCGGGGGGGAAAGAGGAACAACTGTGATAATCTGAATAATAAAGATTTAATAGTAAAAAAAATATTTAAGCCGTAAATAAATGAGCTAATAGCGTTTTAA